>NW_028301563.1:26632500-26747500 GCF_042242905.1 Orbicella faveolata
CATGTCTGAAAAATGTATTTTATTAGCTTTCCTTTGTATCGTCCACGAGAATTAGTGACCTGTGTAGAAGATACGGTCTGTATCCATGAGACTCTCAGATAATCCGGGAGAGTTGGCACAGATCCAAATGTGAAGGGACGTTCTCAGAACTAGAGTGGTGGAAGCTATACAAGTCCCAAATCCCTTAACAGAAAATACATGTAAAATACATATATATGTACACTTACAGGTATACATATGACCCCATGGATTTACATTTAGGTTGAACTCTTTATTAGATCTTTCAGAAAGATAATATACATGTAAGTAGTAAATAATAATGATAATTTAATGAGTGAACACAACTCGCTGTGGTGGTTTTAAGTGGAACCCTCACTATATATTAAATGAAAACAATAAAATAATCGATCAACCAATTTAAAAACAACCAAATTCTTAGAAATAATAGATAACTACTACAAAATATTGACACTAAAAATTAATGAATACCTGTCAATTTCTAAGTGCAGGCAAAAACCACTCTTATTGCACATGTTCTCTATCACTGGTGCATATAAATATGCCAGATATTCTTTGTAATCTGTTAGGTGCTGGTGGTGGAATTGGCAGACAGTTGGCTCTGGAATTTGCTGCTCATGGTGCTAAGCTGGTCTTGTGGGACATAAACAAAGGTAACAAGCAAAAATCACTGTATTTATAAAGGTCCTAAAATCTTCACCTGTACTGTAATTCTACATTTGCAGTGTTTAATTTTAGCTTACATGTAAGCAATATTCTAAACATTGCGATTGTCCAAGCTTGCAAATAATTTCTTCTCAAAGAACAGTGACCCATCCCATGAAGTAGTCTGAGTCCACAAACCTCTATTTTGTCTTGAGTTTGTCGAGATCAAAAGCTCAGCAAGATATTAACCTAGCACATGGGATATGGAGTTAAGCTTTGTAATGCGACTCCACTCAATGTATGAAAGAAAGACACCATTAACGCCTTTAAAACTGCTCTTAAAAAAATATCTTTTAGCCTAGTTTCAACGTGTCTAAATGTCTTACAATTTTTCTTATTTTCTAGTATTTTTAATTTGCTGTATTTATCTTAGTATTATTAATATTTGTAATTTAGATTGAGGGCCACTGGTTGATCAGTTTATACTGTCATGTGCTACCCTCAAAAAATAAACTCTTACTTACTTGTACTTACTTAATACTTACTTAAACCTCCTTTCTTACTAACAAATGTTTCTACGGCAGGTATACGTGTATTTTGCAGGTTGCAGGTTGAAATGAGCTGTTTGTTCAAATTGAAGTTGAATTAATTCCAGTATAAAAGGCTAACCACAGATACATGTAGCAACCTATTAGCTGATTTACCAGCCAGCTGGAGTGCTATTTAGGCTAACTGGAGGGCTGTGTAGGCTATCTAAGACTCAAAAGTTAATTTTTTTTTGTTTTAACCTGCAACCTGCAAAATATACCTGCCCATGTTTCTATGCTTTTGGTCAGTTGTATGACATTTGCAGACTGCAGACTAAATTTAGGTCCTAATACATGTAGATCTCCAGTTTGCCTAAATATCACTTAGGTTAGCCCGAAAAGAGCTCAGGTTGGCCTGTTTGTGGTTAGCTCTTGGTAATGGAATGGAAATACAATATTTACACTGTCTAGTGTAGTTAAAAAGTCTGCAGTCTGTTATCAAGTCTGCAAATGTTGTAGTGCTTTTGATCCACGAGTCCATTTTAAACATGACTACAAAATTGCTACACAAGCTAAGGTATAGGTCTGGAGTAAGAAGCCATGGAGTATTACTTAGAGTACTAAATTTAACTTAAAGATGCTGAACAAATTTTGCACAGATTCAAATGAAGAGACGGCTGCTCAAGTACGTGCCCATGGTAAAGTGGCTCACACCTTTGACTGTGACTGTAGCAGCAGGGAAGATGTTTATCGGGTGGCTGCAAAGGTACAGCGGGAAGTTGGAGATGTGGACGTATTGGTAAACAATGCTGGAATCTTGATTGGAAAGAAATTGATGAACTTAAAAGATGTCGAGATTGAAAGAACTATGAGAATCAACACTTTGGCACACTTTTGGGTAAGCCTTGTACACATGCCTTGCATTGCATATAGCTTAGTTATTTGATTAAGCTGTTTTACAAAAATTGATAAGTGCAGGAATTGTAAGCTGCATTCAAACAGTTTCAAGGTTGCAATGTTTGTATATTTGGAGACCAATTAAAAGGGTGTGAAATTCAAAAGGAAACAAGAGCCGTATTTTTTTTTTTTTTTTTTTTTTTTTTTACTGTTACTGATGAAAAATATTAGAATTTACTTAACAAAAGACATTAATTTGTCATTAAATTATTGTCATGTACATGTACATTGTATTCATTTGGTGGAGGGTCAGGAGGTTGGCTTTAATGAGTGTCAGTGTGGAATATGATGTTTTCTTTAAATACTTAGTGTCAATAATATAGATGTAAGTGCTCTCAATTTGAAGTGAATGACTGCAAATATTTGACGCGTATTTGAAATTAAAAATTAATTCATATAAAAGTTATGATAAATAATTTATTCAATGTCTGCAGAGAGATTTTTTCTTAGTGACAGCTCTTCAATTTTGTCTCACCTGCCTATATAGTTACTCAAGTCAGTCTTATTTTCTTTATACAATGTGATATCAGTCTGCTGTCTGCTACATACTACATGTAGGTTAATTTTGAATGTATTCATAACACAAACAACTTGAACTGTATTTTCAAATAATTATTGTTTCTCCGAAATTATCTATAGTCCTCTCCCTTGGAAGTGGTTTGGTGTGAATTCATGAATTCATTCCACTCACAATTGTCATGTCTTTCCCCAGAGGGGAAATGGGTGTCACACACCCCTTTACTTCTTCAAAAATTCTAAAGTTTAGCTGTACAATTTGGTCTTACTCCCAATATTTGCCTTCTGAATTGTTACCAGTAGTAAGATCATCAAGCCTGTAATTTTCCATGAGCTCCCTTCTGGAGAGATCAGTGCATTGAAAAATTTTGCTTCTTATTGCCCTGCAGACTGTAAGGTCATTTCTTCCAAACATGCTGGAGAAAAACAAGGGTCACATTGTTAACATAACATCACTGGCAGGCATTTTTCCTGTATCCAACTTGACAGACTACTGTGCATCTAAATTTGGGGCAACTGGATTCAGTCATTCTTTAGCACTGGAGCTCTATGAAATGGGCAAAACTGGGGTAAGAGTGACTTGTGTTGAACCGTACACCACAAACACTGGACTTGTGTGGCATCCAAAGGCACGGTAAGTACAATATTGCAACATTGACAATGTGACTTGAGGTGCTTTTAAACACTTCTTGTTTTGGAGAAAGAGAGCAGAACTTTAGGTGAAAGCATTTTAAACATGAGGGCTTTGTACTTTAAAAGCTGGTCTGACCATCTGGACTGAAAGACTGGATAAGGTTTAAACCCAATGGCCCATTTGGATGTACATGTACTTACAGTATCTCCAGTTTATACAGCATAGAGGAATCATAGTCCATAGCTCACTGTCACTACCTCTGTCACTGTATTTGATTTGCCAACTGGTACAATTTTATGCACCTGAGTGGAGAGAGGTGCTGTGATTCAGTGTCTTGCCTTAAGGAACACAACACAGACTGTGATCAGTGACCCATCGCTCACCACAATGATCCAGATCATAGAGTCAGTCCAGTGCACCAACCATGGCCTGAGATGCTCTAATCTGACTGGTACAGTACACTGTAGCACTCATGGAGTGGTTCTGAGACTTGTGTTCTCTGATCTTGCTTTTGGACCTATTTGTAACATTTTCACAAGAGTTGACAAAGGGTTAAATTGCTCATTTGCTCATAACTGGCAGATGACTTTATGTCTCCCCTCGTGTGGCCATTCATCTACACTGTAGATGACTGTCAATGGGAGTTGCAGGAAACTCTTGCACTACCTTTTAAGGTGGACCTTAATGATTTGAAAAGGGGACAAATAAGAAAAGAAAAACATTTCTACCCGTAATTTCTCATAATTGACTTTTATTGTTGGATGCCCTTGATTTTACACAATATGTGACTGTAGGTTGTGGATGTGTTTTTGCAGTTTTCCATCCTTGTATCCTACACTGGAGCCAGAATATGTGGCGAAAGAGACAGTGGCTGGCATACTCAGAGATCAACCAGTTGTTATGATTCCTCGTCATAGTGCAGTAAACTTTGCCCTGAATGCGTAAGTTGATTTTTCTTTTTAAATCTTGCTTTTACATGTGCTTGTACTGTATGTACAGTTCATTAGTGGTTACCTTTTGCAAGTGCCAGCTGAATGAGACAAGTGCCTTTTTTTTTGGAATGCACTATATAAATTTGTGGTTAGTTTCACTCATTTTTCATGTGGTTAATTAACATTTATTTGTTGGAATTATAGGGCCATATACAGTAAAATACATTTTATATAAATAAATGCTGTCAGCCTTTCCAATGAATAAAACCTAACCGTAAGACTAAGCAAACATGAGTGATACTAACCCTAAACAAACAATGCATTCCATGTTCAGTGTTCTGCGTTCAACATTTGGCAAATTTACCCCTGCTGACCTGCAGGCATTTTCAATAACTAACAATGATAAATAGTATTTAGTAATACAGGGTGTAAGTAGTTTAAAATAATAATTGCTTTTTACCTTAGGAAGCATTGCTGTATCAAGAACTTGCCTGCATTCTGGGTGCTTGCAAACTGGAACCAAAGAGCAAAACATCAACGAAGCACTGGGTTCTTGCTCAGTTAGCACATTGCCAGAATGCAGAAAAAGCCCTTCATACGGGAATGCTTGCTACATCACTGTGCACATTTTTGTACACGAGCTATTTTGACCCAGTCAGGCACTTTTTCTTACAAAGCCCCTATTAATAGTAATATGCATGCAGACTAATGGATATCACTAAACTCTCTAGGGAAAAACTTATCTCTAGAGACAAGTGATCTGGAGATCAATGTAGATGTATTCTGCATCAAAGTACTCCTGAAATTACCCTGTGGGGTATCTACTAACAGGGTATTCGACTGAAATATGACCCTTTGATTAAACTGGCCTCAGTTTCCATGGAGTTTGGTTTGTCATCCTGTATTTAATGGTCTTGTAGTGGTAGGAGAGCTTGTGTGTTTCCATGACCCCAAGATCTATACCGGCTGGGAGTTCAATCTCCTTGGCAGATTCAATCATACCGGGCAAGTCAGAGGGTAGAAACCAGACTAAAGGAAAGTCCCTGGCCCTCCAGGTTGGGGGTTTGGCATAGGGCCAATTACCCTACACCGTAAAACAAAGCCTGATTATAGAAAAAAAAATATGGCCTTAGGTGTCCTGCGGGGCATGATGAGGAATGAGATGAGATTTAATGGTCAACCTGTATTAAACAATATTAGTTACATACTCATTCCTCAAGACTGACAGCTAAACGCAGGTGGAGGGAAATGATCTTAATGGTGGCTCAGGGGAAGCTGTACATATTGTATTGCATTAATCTGTTCAAACACCTTGGAAGTTCAGGAAAATTCCTGAATCGAGTGAAAGCAGCGCATCAATGAATATTAGTCTGTGATTTGTTCACTTTAATCAATAGTGAAATCAATTTGCCACTTGTAATTACATCAAGTCAATCTTTATACATGTGTTCTTTTTTGTTTGTTTTTTCAGGATCATGCCAGCAAAAGCCGCGCTGGTGTTATATGACTTCCTTCAAGTCGGAGTGGGTGAACACGTTCCAGCAGATGAAAAGAAGTCTGATTAGATGCTGGGTTAGAGCTGACTTGTCTCCGACCTTCTCTCACCATAAAAAAACAAACAAACAAAAAACATTAAAGGGTGTGAATCTTTTCCTGCTGAAAAATCAACGGTGCTTTCATTATGCCAAAAATTCCGGTAATTTAGGTCGAAAGTCAGATGGAAAGGTCCGGTTCGGTTCGGTCCAACAGGAATATTCGGACCACTTCGGTTGGACCGGTCGGACCGAATTGCCGTTCCATTTTGACAAACCCGTTTGAGCATTGCCCTGCTTCTCTTCTGTAGATTTCACTTATCTAGGGAATTCGGAAAAGTAATTTATAAAAATAGTAATGGCCATTCCTCTCGGTTGGCCTGGTTTGATCGGAAAATATCGTTTTGTTTTCCTCGGTTAGTCCCGCTGGTCTCTGACCGGTCGCTCTGGCATAATGAAAGCACCCTAAGTCTTTAGTATCATCTGTATAGAAGAATGTTAAATACATACTGTAGTATGGATGATTATATACACATGTATACAGACATGCCAACCCCTGATAAAGAGAAATCAGGATATCCATGAGAAAAACAAATGCTAGTAATGATAATAATAAAAATTCGGGAGGTTCTATTTTTTTTCTGAAAAAGATTCAACAAACCCTTCTTTACACCATTTTGATCCAATTGTGATCGCTCGTGTCGTATGAACTCGCAAAGACTACAAGGAAACTAAAAACAAGCGCAAATCACACTGTACGTTAGAAACCACTAAATGTAATGCTGAATAGTGATTTGTTCCCCTCTATTAGTTCATTACTTTATGGCACGGCCACTTCTCAGTAATTTTTCATTTTTATTCAACGAGGTAATATTTCATTTCACAATTTCCCCCCAAAATCCGCGGGAGTCTTTTCGTGACGGCTGTGAAAAAAGATCAAAAAAATCGTAAGACTGATCCAGAATCGAGAGAGTTGGCAGGTCTGTGATATCCAGAAGAAACGTGTATGCCTGGTTGATTATTCTTGTCGGTTTGTTCTCAGAATGATTTTTTTCTTCCCAAATATTTTCACAAATTGGTGTTTTTTAGTCAAAATCTTTCTGTGCAAATTTTTAGTATCTAAAGATTGTTTCAAGAGATTCGTCTAAACTACATATAGAGAAATTCAAAGCTTAAACGTTTGTTTTTAATTGTTTTAAACCGGTTTTACAGAGTTCTTACACAGTTTACCCAGGGCAACCTAGAAGTGTTTAGAATCCTGTAGGTTTTTGTTTCACATGTGCCGGTGAATGCAAAGGTGGCATTTTCCCCTTATCCAGGTGTATTTCATCACTTGACGGTCAAATACACACAGTACATGGATTTTAAATCTGTATGCGGTGATCATTGTCAAAATCGGACTCTTAATGAACTGTGCGTGTCGAACTATGTGCAACTTAGACTACTAATTGAACAAAACAATGAACAAAAGAAACTGTTGACTATGTAGTGTTATCAGGAAAATCTTTACGCAATGTTGTTACCAAAGGGAAGAGATATGCAATGTAAACAAAGCAACAAAGATATTGTGGTGAATGACATTCAATTTAATAGATCGTTTTCACTGTCATGCAATAAAAAGATAAATCGAAAACCATCTAGTGGAAAAAGCTATGAACTTACGATGTTATAGAAAATAACTAAATAAGACACTTCTCCAAGTTTTAGGCCTGTGCGTTTCCCCAAACTTCAGATATTCGTCGAAATGTTTCGCAGATATTTGCAGAGCTCAGTATGAAAACGCCATGTTGGTGTACCTCCGTGGTACACCAACATGGCGGTCGGAAAATAGTGTAAAATCTGAAACTTACTTTGGCTATCTAGGCGACTGATTATCAGTTCTGATCAAACAAGCATTTACATAAGCACTTTTCATAATGCTCTAACTTCTAAAAAGGTTCAAAATCATGAGATAAGTATATATTTTTCGACAAACTCGATCGTAGCTTTGTGTCACGCACCTCCTTAACCCAGAAATTCAAAATGCTCTGGATTCCAAACGAAGCACGCTATTGAGCTGTAAAATTGTAAACAGATATAAATATACCGCCTCTTATGCCTGATGAGGATAAAAAACTTTAGAGGCTCTTTAGCTGTGGATTTTCGAAAGTGGTGACGTCACGTGAAAACGATCTATTGACTAAATGTTGAGCAGGGCTACCAAAGTGTCATCTGTTCTGGGTTACTTTCTAAATTTTGTAGTTCACTGGGGAATTCCCTCCCGTGATCATAGTGTTACAGGAGGTCTTATTCGCAGGTGTCCAGTTCGCAAGTGGGTGTCCGGGTGCCTGGGCGAATTTGTTGTTGTTTTTATTTTACCTCTTGCTGGCGTGACAGTGAAACCAAACCAGCTGTTATTGTGGTCTCTCAGTAAAAGAAAACAAGAGTGGTTGTATTACGCTACAGTTTCACTGGATATACATTCAGGTCAAGACACAGAGATAAGATATGCCATTGTGGCTAACAGTGAGCGCTTTAATTCGTTAAAAGGCTATATAACAACCAAAGCCAGCTATGGTTTGTTTGGCATCGTTCAGTCGCTGTCACAGGATAAAAATGGTAGCGCCTAGAATAATTATTAGAAACAAAATGGAAAATTTCAACCTCGCACACCGAGATAAGAAAATGTCTGCTTAGCAGAATTGTCCACTAAACTTATGGGAAGTTAAAAAAAGTAGTGTCGAGCACTCTATAGTATTTTGCACTCTACGTGAGCATTAACCTACTGTCCTCTTATGAGTGTCCAACTACGAGATGTCTTCCTGGTGCCAGTGGAGCTGTCTCTGTCTTCTCGCACCGAGTTCAGTCTAAATCTAACTCGGGAATCGTGATGTAGTCGAGTCTACGGCTCAATACTTCTTTACCACGCAGAATAATTTGGCCAACATAATCAGCAACACCGACTAAAAGGAAATCTTCGGGGACCATGAAGAGGTACTGTTTGAGACGCTGTTTTAAAAGAGTAAACCCTTTGTTGCTACCTTCTTTCACTGTAACATCAGCAACGCCATGAAAGCAACCTGTAGCTGTGAACTCAGGAGAAACTGCTTTGTGAATATTTGGCAACGTTGAGTTATCCTCTTGAGTGTAAAAATTAACAAGGTCTTCTAACCATTCGTAAGCAACTGGGTGAAGAGGAATCTGCTCGACGTCCTGTTCCGACAGCCCCTTGTGCTCAGACTCAAATTTATTTTTCCTCTCACAGGTTCTGATGTAGACCTTATGTGCTAACAAGTTGAGTTCTCCTTCAAGAGAAGCTAGTAACTTCTTGAAGAAAACCTCGACAGAACTCCACATTTGGCTCAACTTCTTGTAAGCATTTTCATCAAGCTCAATGCTATCGAGGTCCGTGACCTGCTTCCAAAACCAGCCTATCTTCTCGTACTGAGGAACGTTATCAAGGTTGAGAAACATTTTGTTCCAGACATCAGTCGGGTTCTTTCCAGCAAGGAGACCTGAAATCATGGAATCCAGCAAGTCAGTCATTTGCAGCACCCTGATCTGTTGTTTTCTCTCCCTGGCATTATCTGGTGTGTATGCCAATTCCAAACCCTTCATCTGATTTAACATGTCTTCCAGGACACACTGGCGCAGTTTGTTCTCGTGATCAGCCACCGTCAGTAAATTGTGTCTGGGTATGAAAAAGCGCGAAATTTTCTCCCTCTTCACGCCTTCACAAGCCAGCTCCAAAACTTGACTTATCCTTTGAGACCAAAATTTATTTTCCCACAGATAACGGTCCATTGTGGATAGCTCGGAAAAAAGGATGGTCTTGAACATGTAAGATGGAACCAAAGATGAATCCCATCCCAGCCTTTCCGATATCTCATCTCTCAGGACTTTCAGAACTCGGTAACACGCTTTGAAACCGTCTGGAGAAGAGGCCAGGATTTCTTTTTCTGCTATGGAAAAAGAGATGCGCCAGCTGTCATATCCAGCAGGAACAACGTGGAATCCACACTTCTGAAGAACTTGTCCTATTTCTTGTGGAAGCTTGGTCAACTGAACAGGAAGCTTGCATTTTTGATAATCCAAAGTCAGTGTCAAATCAACGCTTATCATTAAATTCCTATAACTATTACCGCCTTGCCACTGAATGTAAAGTGTTGTAGCCGGGCCGTGTGTTTCCGAGTACATCACACCAGATGAGCTTTCTTGGCCATCGCTATTTCCTAGTATGTCAGAAAACACAGGCCACCATGTTTTCCTGAACAATTCTTGGTTAACTCGTTGGATGGCCAATCCTTCAGGTAGCTCGGCGTCACTTAGAGATGCATTGACAAGCTTCTTGAACAAACGGGACAGCAGATTTGGGTTGAAGAATCCTTCGCCATCGTTGAATTCTTCCCATTCTTGTTCTTTTAGGAGGAGCTTTGTGTAGCCTTCACCTTTGTCACATGGATGAAACAATGGTTTGTCGGTGAGTAAGTCAATTCTGATCATGAAGTCAAATTCATCTGGACGGCGAACTTTCACTCCTTCGTAAACACTTCCGCTTTGAATAAGAGTGCTCTGAAATCGCTTGTCTCGCTTTTCCACCGCTGCCAGAATGTTGGCCACAAATCGCTCGAGTTTCTCTCGAATCAATACCGCTTCGTGTTCATCTTCAAACCTTGCTTTTTTCTCAAAACGTTCCACGATTTCAGACATGACGATTCAGTATTATCACATCAATAAGCGATTTGCGTGATGGCGTCATTTGACTACAATCTTCAGAATCCTTCACTTTTTCCGTTTCTTATGTTAAATAGGGCAATTGTTATTAAGAGTCATGGTCTATAAGATTCAAACTTTGGCCGGCCACCGTACCTCACCGATTTTGCTGAAATTTGGCATGCAATCTTGTTTTAGGGTCCTTACTACGAAATGGATGTTAAGGGGGTACGATACCCTAAAATATGGCGATGTGCATGAAAAATTCAATTTCTTGGAAATACAAGACTTAAGACCCTTGAGGACTTGTCAAAAACATTTTGAAACGATCTTGCCGAATTTCCTTCCAGATGAGTGTGAAATTTAAGGAAAGTACACAGTGGTATAAGTTTTTTCACGTAGCAACGGCCATAGCAACGACTGTTTACTATAAGAACGTGACCAAAAACATAGATTATTTTTAACTTATATGAACGAAACTATTTAGAAAAAAACTTTTAAGACATGCACAAATCGATTGGTATAATTATTTGTGAAAAGCTTGGCCTCAAATTGCCATCACAGGCTCATTCATTTCCCTTATGAAAAGGAATATTTCCCACAACTGCGGTAACTTTTTACAAAATAGAACAACCATTGCACCCCCTCCCCCGAGATCCAATCTGCACCCCCCCTCCGCTATTTGTGGCTCGTTAAATGCTTAATACTTCGTGTAAGAAACTTAAAGTGCATTTTTCTCAAAAGTTTACTTTTGTACCGACTGACTTCGCGCCAACATTTCTACTTTGCAAGGTTTTTAAGTAGAATTCTCGAAACTTGGGCTGATCAAAGACCAATAGTGTCGTGATGCAATAAACTAAAAAAATCATAACATTTTTAACGTCTGTCACGAGACACTAGATAATTGTTGCACTGGGTTTGGTGCAAAATAAGGTTATTTCCAAATAAAGCCTGTGGAAAGCACTGAAAACAAGAGTTAACTGTCAAAACTTTAGTTTATTGCATAGAACGAAACAGAAACTTGCAAGATATTCTTGCTTGAAAATCAAATCTTGTTTTGTGAAAGAGCAGGAACTGTTGGCGTCAATACTGTAAAACACTACCTCAAAAGGCTGTGGCTGGTTTCCATAGCAACCATTTTGAGTAGAACTTTCAAAATTTAATTTCTCTTCTTGAGTGCAATAGCACACAATTGATCTTTCTTCACCATATTTAAACAAACTTTTTGGTCCATTTGAGGGTACCATGCCACCTTAAGAAATGTAAGAGAACAAGATAAAGAAAGGTCGCTCCATTACCGGTCAGCGGTATATAGCCAGTCATGTGACGCATCACCATTCCTGGTCCGCCATCTTGTATTAAGTTGCGGTCGTGCTATCTACCCCGGAATAAAGCCGTTCTACTCAAGTGATTCGTGTCGTTTCTCCCGGTATACCCTTCTCGCTGGCGCAGTGTAAATTTGCACTGAATGAATTTAGTGGTCGGCTGATTTAGAAGAGCTTTTAAGTGAGTGTTAAAAAATCAAAGCCAAAGTCTTTACTCTTCGTCGTTTGATTGGTTCACTGGATTGTCTGTTTCATTTATGATCATGGCCAGAGTAATGACTTTGGCTTTGATTTTTTGACACTCACTTAAAAACTCTTCTAAATCAGCCGACCACTAAATTCATTCAGTGCAAATTTACGACTTTTCAAAGCTAAGAAAAAATACCTTCGTGCTTCTTGGCCGTTGGTCGTTCAAACTTATCATTTTCCGAATTTATAAAAGTGAGGTCACCGTGCTGTTGGAGAAACAATACTAATGTTCTTTTCAATTATGACATTGTTTTTAATTAATTTGCCTGACATATTCTAGGTACGTCTAAATGTCGCAATGTCACGTACGTTGAATGCCGGGTACTTTCATACTTGCTCTAATTTCCAAGACTTCGCATTAGAGTTCCGTGTTAGAGGCCGCGTTTAATTCCAAATTTTTGGGCAAGACAGATTTTCGATTTGAGCATGTTTGGTCCAGACTGCTAAGGCTTACCGAGGAGCCGCGCCGTGTGCCTTGGTATCAATGGTTTATTTCTTGAATTGCGGGCGGCGGAATGCCTCGGGTTGGCCGTGAGATCAACACTACCAGACTGAAACAGAAAAGTGCTCATGCCTTTGGTAGCCAGTGCTTGAACTATAATCTTGAACCGCTGAGTCAAATTGAGGTGGCTCCATAGGGTAATCATTTATGGCGTTGCGCGCGCAAGTGTTATGTTTTGAATGCTGTTTTTGCATTCGCTTTCACACCCAGTCCTTTCAAACTTATTACATGTAATAAGGAATGATTAAATAGTGTTTTGCTATCACCTCTGGTAAAATTTTGGGCTTTAGTCTTTAATTATAAATGCTCAACCAAACGTGTTTTGTACTGTTTGTGTGGCTTTATTTGTGATTTTCTTGAATTTTCTTCGGTGAAATCTTCCAAAATTTTCACAACACATCGCTTCCAGCGGGATACGAATTTTTACCCTTTGAATACCAACTACGCATATATGCGTAATTAATGGTCGTGCTCTTTACACCTCTTGTGACGCCATTAATTTAAATGTCATCAGATATTCTTGATAAGCAGATAGTAGTGCTAGGCTAGCCCTTTCCGCACAATGGTCAGGTTTAGATATCGACGACATTCCGACGTCGCAAATCGAGAAACAAGGTTATCAGTTTTGGTGCGAAAACGGTGGTAAAATGGTCCACAGCGCCTCTGATTGATCAAGGTCCATTTCTAGGCTTCGCCCGTAATTAACATCCAACTTTTCACTGCAGCCAGAAAGAGCATACAATGCAAAAGGTAGCCAGTGTAAAAGGGCAGAGGAAAACAGAAAGGAAAGGGCCAACAAACGAAATTGAGAACGGTTAATGGCAAAAAAAAAAAAAAAAAAAGAAAAAAATTTTGGCTTATGCGCATGCCCGTAATTGAAGTTTTGCTCAATTTTGTACCTAATCCTCGAAAAAATCTCTCCTTTTAGTAAAAAAAGCTTTTTTAGCAAAACTCAGGCTTATTTAGCGTCATGGTAGCTAAGAAACCTGAGTAAACGGTTAAAAACGGTATTTTTTGGCGAAAGTTTGGTATTCAAAGGGTTAAACACGAAAAAAAGTAGGGTTTGTAAAACCAGTTTTTTCGATTTTTTCAAATTTATGTCTTTTACCGCTACAAAAAATCTGGTCCTATAGACTTCCCTGAAAAACGAGCTCCGACTAAAGTAAAATATTTGCTACCAATCTGCCAAATTTTACGGAATTTCACCGAAGGAAACGCGAGAAAATTCACTGTCAGTTTTGCTTTTTGTGCTCATGTTGACGTCAGAAAATATTCAAAAACACTGACGTTTTCCTTCGAGCGCGCGCAGACTACTTGAGCTTTCGTCCTCAGCGCGCGTGCGATCGTAAAACTATATGGAGCCACGTTAAACAGAGTAATATCTGAGCACGAGATTACTTGAATTCGTAGCTCGAGCTTATATTTGGGAAATGAGCGATCCCCTTGTATAAAACGAAGCCTGCTACACAAGAACATTTTTGAAGAAGCCAAAGCGCCACACATGCCAAATTTTAAGATCATCCATGGAGAAGTGGAATTCAGTCCGCCTAGCCCTAAATACTGATAATTAATAATAACAACAACAACAATAATAATAATAATAATAATAATGATAATAACAATAACGTCATCATCATTATCATTATCATTATCTTTACCAATTAATTACAATTAAAATATGCTGCTAACCTGCATTGCACTGGCTTATAAAGAATTTCCTAAAAGTCATCTCATCATTCACGTTTTCTTGTGTCTGCATTTTTTGGAACAAGGGCGTACATAACTACAACCAAAAATTCGTAAATGTATGCCTTTCAACGAATGTTTTAGCTCTGCAATGAATGAAAAGTCTGCTTTTTGACATTTAAAGTATTCTTCTCTTAGTCTGTCTAATGTGACGAAGATTAGCAAATATCCTATTCGTCTGGTTCAATTTAGATTTCCTCAGTAACCAATAGGAACATCGAATAAGCCTCACACACTTTTGTAGTCCCGCCGTCACCTGCTTATTGACATGGTGGCGGTAGTTTGTTTGTTCGTACTTGTAAACGCGAAGGAAGGTAACTTAGTTTAGCAAACATTGTCGGTTTTGTGTTTGAAGGCTTGTATGCACCAACCAATAGATCCAAATCATCAATATTATTATTTCCTCTGATTCTGCATTTTGTTAGCTTAACGGTGATGTAGTGTCCAATGGTTTTGTTAAAAGCGACGCGAATACTAAAGGTGTTCTCTAATACAACTCTGAAGGTCTACCGTAACCTCAAGTGATGGACTTTATAATCGCGTTGTCCTTTGTCCTGTTTCAAATAATAGCGAATGTCACTGTTCACGCTGCAGGAGAAGACTCCAAACCTTCTCGTTCAGTATTTTTCACGACACAGGCAAATAAACGGCTTCAGGGACATGTTGTCAATAGGTTTGAGTCTCCCAGCCTGACTTCATGCAGCCATTCTTGCCTGGGAAATTCCTGGTGTACTTCAACTAATTTCAAGATGCCATCCAAGAAAAACGCGAAAGGAACTTGCGAACTGAACAAGCATGGGGCCATTGGCGAAAACAGCAAGTTTCATGATCAACAAGGAGTGACGTTTTCTTTGCTCTTAAAGGTAAGTAGCCATTAGCCATTTGTCGCACTGAGTCAGAAAACCTTTAGCACCTGGGCTCGATAAGCTGTTTGTGGTCTTTGATAGAACTTGACGGTTGGTCTCAGAATTGAATTATTTTTGATCAGTTGGGACACCGGAATATTGTCCAAGACACCTTCGAAATCAAAACGTTCTTAAAACAGTTATATTATTTTAAGTTTTGTACGTGGGCGAGTGAAAAAGAGAAGCTCGCAACACACCAGTGCACGGC
Organism: Orbicella faveolata; assembly: GCF_042242905.1. Lineage (NCBI taxonomy): Eukaryota > Metazoa > Cnidaria > Anthozoa > Scleractinia > Merulinidae > Orbicella > Orbicella faveolata. Next base: position 26,647,889 of record NW_028301563.1, read on the forward strand.
TAGGAAAAAAAAAAAGAAGAAGAAAAAAGACTATCATATAAATACCGTGATGTAACCGACTTCTTGATAACTGACTCATAATTGTTTTAGAATGTATTTTCTTCCTTCCTTAACTTTGAACTGTCTTTTAATTATTGTAATTTAAGCGCTTTTCATGTGTGAATAGGGCTGTCGGAATCCCACAGCTCTAGGCTGCTTCAACGGTGGTTCTTGTGTAGCAGACGACAAGAAACAAACATTCTCATGCTCGTGCAAAGTGCCTTGGATTGGGGACAAATGTGAAATCAAACTCGGTAAGAAAATACCTTAATAGTTGCACTATGATTATTTGTATTTGTACACCACAGTACTCAAAGCGCTCCAACGTAAAATTATGTTAAGTGTCACTGTCAGGGAAAACCGCCTTCCGAAAATTAGAAATCGGTTTAAGTGTTTGCAGAAGTCTTGAAATTAATTTAAGGTAGCGCTTCTATCATCAATACATGATATAGATTAAAAGCGGTGCTCCCCTAAAATGCTAATCGTCTACCAGACACAAAAACCTTTAAAGAAATTCACCAATAAGCATTTCACCCAACCGAATGAATTTAACAAAAAAATCAATTTTAATAATTATCACACGACTCAAGCGTAATTTCAATATAATTTTTCCCGACGGCTTTGCAGTCATTTCATCGGCCATAGCTTTACCAGACTTTTAATGAAATCCACCTAAGCATTTCACCAAACGGATAAAATTAAACAAACAAAACCCAGAAATTTCCATATTTTGTAAACGCAATGTGCAAGTGTCAAATCTTGGTCAAATATATCAAATCCTGTTCGCTTTTTAAGCATAACATGGTTTCTTGACCTTTCTTTGTTTCCGACTGTATTAGAAAAAACATTTTTAGCAGTCCACGAAGCGGCTGTCCTTACTAACACGCAGAAAACTTTAAAACTCGTCTGGTGGTATTTACAGTTTTATTAATTAGTTTAACTTTAGAAATATTTTTATGGCGGGAAAAAACTTCAATGATAAGGTGGCTTACTACAGTTTTGATGGATTATAATATAACAGCCCAAATTCTAATTCTTTTGAAAAATGTTCCAATATTTTTTCCTTTCTCCAAAATTTCAAGAATTAGAATTGGGCTCTAATAAAACATTAACGCAAAGTAAAATAAAATTCTGTGGGGCAGAATTTTTCGCAAACTAAGAAAATTGGAAACTTTGCCTATTTCACTAATAGCTCAAATTAAAATCTGTCTAAACATTCTTTTTAAATTTTGGATCTAAACACGATTCATCCCTTCAAATCAACCGTAAAAAAATTCATCATGGGTTGTAGGGCAGGTTTCCGAGCAATCCTCGATCAAAGATTGGCCTGGCTTTTACAACCTTGAACATGAATCGACCTGCGCATGCCTTTTATTTAAGAGCGCGCTCATGTGACGCCACGTATCGGGTGCGAGAAAGCAAGAGTGAAATTAGAACTCTTTTGTCAGTTGTTTATCTTCCTTTTTTGTCATATTTTATTAGCCCTAGGCTTAAACACATGTTTGAAAGCAGTTTGAAACTATCGCTACGTATACCCAAGTGGTTTAAGGCGTTTCAAGTGCTGAAGTAGTTTTCGTTTCTTCTTAGGGGTTACTTGATTTGCGTCAGTTTTGTACACGCGACTAATAATGACGTCTGGTAGGCAATCGTAGTGCGCACTACTGAGTCGCCGAAAAAGCAACGAACTGAGGATCAATTTTGTTTTCTCAAGAAGGGTGACGTCAAAAATAGAACTTTCGCGGGCCTACTGGGAAAGGATTTGAGGAGTTTAAAAAATTTTGCATACTTGTATCCTTATCTTCTATCTTGCGTTCCAACTAACAAGTGATATTCTTCGCTAAATTTATCATGAATATTTATTAGTCACGATCAAGATCCGTAGCAATATTCTTTTTAAAACTATAGCATTGAAAAGTGCAGTCAAAAGCGGGTTTAGTTTACTTTTAAAGAGCAAAAGCAGCGCTCGCAGGCGTCGTAATTAATGATCGAAGAACACTCGAAAGGGTTCTGATTGGCTCAGAGTTGAGTGGTTCAAGACGTACAGTAGACCATATTGTTTTCCAAACGATTTGTAAAAATGTTGTTTCACGATTAAGTGTTGCTTTATTTAAATAGTTTTGTTCTTCATTAATATTCATATTTTCGATTATCCGGACTATTTCGTCTAGTTCCAACGAGTCCGGATAATCGAGGTTCGACTGTAGATACCAATTTAACTCGCCTGGATATTGATAACGGTGTAAATTTTTTTTTAATTTTAAAAATAAACTGTCGCACTTTTGTAAAACAACTTGCTGATATTGCTAAAATTTAGGTCACGCTTATCAACGAGTCAGTGGCGATATTTGGCAACTCGTAAAAACCTTAGTCTAAAAGCGAACGAAGTCTAATATACCGAAGTCAACTAATAAGGGGACAAATATTATCGCCAAAAGATTACAGTTTTTAGAAGTTTTACAAAGCGTCTTTTAGGCTCACCCAATGTTGCTCGAAATTTCGGCTATTTTAGACCGCTTGAGTAAATTCATTTTTTTTTTTTTGTACATAGTTAAAGCCATTAAAACTCATGCCCTGTTTACTGAAACGCGTAAAACCCTTTTTCAACAAAAAATAGCACTGAGTGTTTTACCTGACAATAATCCATATTAGATCTAGAATTGGCAGAAGTGAGTGACAGAGTTACACAAGCTTTGGACTAGAACTAGTTTTTGAAAAGGTTTCGAACTCTATCATACGAATATCAAAATCAAGCATATAGATACAGAGCACAATAAATTGTCTGGTACTTAAGAGTGATATTTTTAAGGAGAAAAAAGCAATTTTTCGGAGGAGAATTTTTTTTAGCTTAAGTTCTTGCAAGAGTTTTATTTCCCGCTTTTTTCGCCATGTTTCGTTCCAGTAGCTGGTTTTGTACGATATTTTTGCCGTCGCTTTTTTCGTGCACGAGTTTGGTTTGGTAATTGCCCAGCTCTTCGTCAAATATAATGATTCATCCTTTCCCGGATATGTGTCACTTTCGTTATCCTGACAAACAAAATTTCCGCAGCACTTGTGCAAACTATAATAATTTCAAAAGAATATACATATGATAAGACCATCAAACTGTTGAGTTTTTCATTATCTTTCAGAAGCGTGTTCATGCGATGAGGCTCAAAACAAAACAAATGAGACGTTACCAAATGGACAATACTTGCTAACAAATGGGAACGTGTCATCTAAGGTAAACAAAGCAAGATGAAGAAGACATCAACGGCTAAGTAGCTAGGAAATACCAAAATTCTCAAGCCGGCCGGCGGCAAAGCAGCAAAGTTCCCAAATACAAACAAAGATATAACTGAAAGAGGCATGACCCTCCTCTCCGAAGAATGAGTAACGAATACTTAAGTCGCTCCTCTCTCATTAGGTGTACTGTCACATGACAGATGAAAGCAAAGGATGGACGCTGATCGCCCGATTCTCAAACAGTGATAGTAAAAACTGGATGAAAGACACTGGTTTCTGGTGGTACGACCAGCAAGTTGCCATGGGAACAACAACAGATCCGTCAAACAACGCTGACATGATCTCACCCGCCTTTTGGTTGGTCAGCGGCAGAGAGTTTAAGATCACGCGCAGTGATGATCCCAGTCACACTCCTTTATTACAGACCACAGGTAACTGTTTGGCTGGACAAACATTCCGATTAAAAATCACAAGTTATGGCGACTTTAGAAATAGCAAAGCTTTGGGCCTTTAACCAGTGCTTGGAAAGCTGCACGGTTCAATATGGCGGTCAGTACAAGTCAACAGACGGGTTTCAACAGGCTGAGTGCAGTGGAGACATCCAAAGCGCCAACAACATCGGCTTCTGGTGTGACTGGAGTACTGGTGATGGATCAGTGATGATGATTGGTGGAGGAGGAAGTGCTTGTGCACGTGCTGATCACGGGATTGGAATAACAGAAACTGACGATGTTTCTTTCGTTGATTTCGGAAATGAGCAAACTGAATTTGACTTTGGTTACGACGCTCATGCAGGATCTGTCACATCCCAGGCATATGCATTATACCTGTGGATCCGTTGATTTTTACGTCTTAGATTTTACCAGACAATATCGAGTAGTGTTTGTAGCGAATGAGCAAAATAATTTACTTGTAGACATTGTTGTCACGTAGAACAAATGTTTCATTAATCACTAAGACGATTTAATTCCAGTTTAAAACAGAAGATACCCTCGGTTGCGACTTACCTTCAGTCGATGTTTGAAAATTAAGATAGAACTCTTATTAAATATGACAAAGATTGCCGATAATTTTGCTTTTAATCATGATTATAACAAATTAAAACTCCGCAACCCGATTGGTTATTAACAGGTACTTGCCTTTTAATTTAGCATTTCCTGAACAGTCCATACATTTGGCCCCGCCCGCGTCTGTAGGATGTTCAGGACAGAACGCTCGTTAATGAAAGGTCCCGTTATACCGACTACAGATGTATTTAGCGGTGCAGTGATTCACGGTGGACATTTTAAACACGAGAATGACCTGACCGTTAACCAGTCGCTAACTTCAGTCTCAGCGGCAAGAAGCAGCTTTAAAACAGCGGGTTTGAGATCCTTTTGATCACGATTACAGTCCCCCCCTGACATTAGCAAATGCTCTCCGAACTAAACTTCGCGTAGTCTCTCTTTTGCTCGAAAATCAGTGGGGAAGAACGCAAAGAAGAACGCATCACCAGCGACCTCTGGGTCTTGAGCGTGCGATTGTGTCATGCGAAGCCGCGAGCCGCAAGTAGCGCGGGCGTCGCTCGTCTTCCGACGCCCGTTCTACTCGCGACGGATTTTCCGAGCAAAAGAGAGACTGCTCGCGGTCTAACTGCGAGCAAACTCGTGAATTTCTCTGTGAGACGATATGGAATAACATGGAATTGCTCTTTAAGTTTATTACAGTTGTAATTGCTCTTTCAGTTCATTTCAGTTCTGTAAGGTAAAGATTTAAATAAGTAACAAGTAAAGCTTCTTTAACTGAAAATAATTCTGACAGTTAACTTTTGGAAAGATCTTTTCGAAGGCGAAGACGATGATGACGATGATGATGATTGTGATAATGAATGAATGATGATAACTTTATTAATGTTTTGCAACTTTGTTGAATTGAGACGCAAGTTGCAAGAATGTTCAGTTCATTCTGTTGCAGATAAATCAAGTTCGACGATTTGGGTTGCCTGCAGAACAAGTAGATCTGGGGGCATGCAGGGAGAGAGAGAGAGAGAGAGAGAGAGAGAGAGAGAGAGAGAGAGAGAGAGAGAGAGAGAGAGAGAGAGAGAGAGAGAGAGAGAGAGAGAGAGAGAAAGAAAGACAGAGAGAGACAGAGACAGAGACAGAGACAGAGAGAGACAGAGAGAGACAGAGAGAGACAGAGAGGGACAGAGAGAGAGAGAGAGAGAGAGAGAGAGAGAGAGAGATCATTTCCCAAAATTTCTGTTCCCTATCACGTTTTGATCTGTAAGTATCAAAATACTTACAGTAAAAATGAAAGGTAAGTTGATGAAGTGAATCTTACTCTGTTGTTGGCGTGTATACTGGGTATGGCGTATACTACGGATATGGCCAGACTTGATTAACAAATTTACTCAAACCCGCTATATACGCTTAAACCGGTATATACGCCAACAACAGAGAAAGATCATTGCAACAACTCATTAGCATTCAGTAGGCACATTTCACTCTGTACATGGCGTGTTTACCGGGTTTAGCGTATAAAGCGTATATGAGATGAATTAATTAACATCAACTACTACTACTACCACTACTACTACTACTACTACTACTATTACTAGTACTACTACTACTAATAATAATAATTAATTTTATTTATTATTATTATTAGTAGTAGTAGTAGTAGTAGTAGTAGTAGTAGTAGTAGTAGTAGTAGTTGATGTTAATTAATTCATCTCATATACGCTTTATACGCTAAACCCGGTAAACACGCCATGTGCAGAGTGAAATGTGCCTACTGCATGCTAATGAGTTGTTGCAATGATCTTTCTCTGTTGTTGGCGTATATACCGGTTTAAGCGTATATAGCGGGTTTGAGTAAATTTGTTAATCAACTCTGGCCATATCCGTAGTATACGCCATACCCAGTATACACGCCAACAACAGAGTAAGATTCACCTCATCAACTTATTATTGTTCATCACATCACATACGCATGAATACATTTGTTTAACTTTATCAGCTTTTTTCCGTTATTATTTTCAAAAGGAACTAACCACAAGAAATTTGTCAGAAATATCAAAGTTATTGATAGGTTACATAACGCTTATGTAATCTTTTCTTCATCAAATGTATTAAAGCATTAACTTGTTTTGGAGATTTGTATTGTGGAGTGTTTAGGTGAAAGCCATTATTTGTTTTTGAGCTCAACGAAAGAATTTAGAGAAAAAGAATATTGCAAAGCTATTGGTGGTGATCAAATGGAGTTCTCAATCTTTCACCTGTGATTTGCTCTGCTATTCTCTCCGGCGGGTTTGAGAATGAAAATTTGTTCATGTTTGTGACGGAACAGTATTTAAGGGTAGTCAGAACTTCAAACGGCTCAGTTCATGCTCATGTTCATGTGGCAAGATGAGCAAACCTTGCTCTCAGTTAAATAGCAAGGCAATAAGAGATAAGGCGGAGTGCGAGATAGTTGCGAGGGTTGAAAAGCTGTGTTCGGTTGTTGCTTTTAAGTGCGTTTGGCGGGTTAGCGACGCCGAAATAGAAAGAGCATGGAACTGGATATGCGAGAAACGCGACGAATGCGATTTAACCTTGTCAAAATTGGCGGAAATTTGCTTCTTTTTTTCGGCGATAAGTACGTCAACATTGGACAGCAAGAAGCGAAAAAGGCCACAATTGCAGGAGACCAGAGAGAGTGACGAATCGAATGACGAATCGCCCGTCAATGCGTCCCAGCTTTCATCGCCGGGAAAGCAAACATTCCCAGCCATATCTTACTGGGTGGCTTGCCAAACAAACAATGGCTCGGTCATTAATGCACTTAGAATCCAAAGAGCTGTCGCAAGTTGCGGTTTGGAATATTATGCATCAAGGGCGTCACGAAAGAAAAACTGCTGTCATAACCTGAATCAGCTGTGTCAAGTGTTTAAGGACCACAAAAACCTCTGCTTAATGCAACTAGTGGAGTCATCGTACCAGCATTGCCTCGGGTGAGTAGATTAATTTGACCAATTTATATTCTTTGAATTTCTGTTAAATTGCACGCTAATGAAAGTAAATATATAATAAACAAACATAAATAGTCAGAAAGGTAAAAAATGCTATTCATCATTGAAAAATCAAAGTAATCATGCTTCATTGCCCGGTGAAAAGAGACTGTTATTCGATTATCGATAATTGATCAATTTTTATCTTCTCATTTTCAAAACATCGCGAGTTTGATTTCAGCAGTTCACTTTCACAAAGTAATACCAGGGAGATATTGCATTGCCTTACGTCAGCAAAACCTTTTGTTTTGATTGGCAGGGCTCTGCAAGAGGAGCTTCATGGTGACTTCCACGAAGAATCCCAAGAGTCAGCGCCGACGGAAAATGTCGTTCGCCTTCGTGTCGTTCTTGAGAGTTTTCAAACGATGATGGCAGCATCCGTTTCGGAATTACGCCGAGCTGGTCTCGTGTTAGACACCTTTGGATTTGATAACAACCTGCAAAGTACATCGCAGACAGCACTACCAGATCCGCCGCACAAACCCCTATCCTATCCAGTAACAGTCCTGTGCAACGATATACAAATTGTGATGAAAAAGCTGCAGTATGCTGTGTATCGCGGCGAGGTGTACAAACTGGCGGCCAAATCGCAGTTCACGTTCCAGTATCTGTGTACCATGAAAACGTTCCTCCACAGCCTAATGGGAAACGAAGCGTTCAAAGACCGTCTGGTCCAGCATATTCAACGTGTTCTGCCCATACTAAGCGAGCCAGAAAGCTCTTTCATACGCCAAATTAAGATTGACAGAGACCTGATCGAAGTACAAGACGGGTGGTTTTGGAGCTTTTCCTCTGGGTCGTTCGTCCAAGGGATTATCTCAGAATCTCAGGTGAGAAGAATACACTGGACTGTTTTAACATTTAAATAAGAAGATACAATCAAATTTTCAAACCCAATCTTTACGATCTGTAGCACTGTCTGATGTGCTTTTGTTTTGGCTCTTTTCAACAGAAGGGTCTCACAACTCCACGCGCGTTTGTGGACTACGACCGACTCAAGGACCCGGAGCCAAGATATTTTGAGGCAATCCTAAGGAACAGCCTAACAGAAGATGAAATTCGGCAGTTTTGTGCAGATTTCCTGGCGTTGTTCCGTCCCAAAGAACACAAACAGCCTGTGCTGTGTGCTATTGGCTCAGCTGACAGCGGAAAGACCAGCCTCTTCTCACCTGTTTTTCAGATCATTCCCCTAAGCCGAATTGCTCGCGTCACGAAGCAAAAGAGTTTCAACAAGGCTATGATCGACAACCTGACAGAGGTTATCTTCCTAGACGAGGCATATGCCACCCTGCTCAACATAGATGACTGGAAAATCATATGTCAAGGGGGCTTCACGTCGCACGACGCGAAGTGGAAAAAGGCTCAAGGTTTCCATTGCACTGCGACCATGTACATAACTTGCCAGGTGGAAATGGATTTTGGTGCAGCTCACAATCAAGCTATGGACAAACGCCTGCGCAAGTACCACTTCAAGAGTCTTCCTCGTGTCGAACCTGAAGCAAACAAGTGGCTGAGGAAACATGCTATGGATTGCATTGTGTGGGCGCACAATATCGTAGGAGACAGCCCGAGCAGTCAGGCCAGTACAATGCCCACTGTGCACGAAAGTGGTATGCCTGAGGAGGAGTTGCGCAACATTTTGAGCGTTTCTTTAATAGACGAAGAAGTCGACGAAACCGCCCAGGGCGATTGTAGACGAGAACAGAGTTGCGGCCTTCTGACAGAACCGCAATCCCGAGAAGAAAGCTCTGAAGAGGACGCCATTGAAGATGTCGGCGATTCCGATGAAGACGAGACCCTGACGACCTTGAAAGCTAGGCTGGCACAATGCTCACCTGGCTCTCTACGTCACCGCCAACTGAGCCACATGTTAGAAAGTCATCTCGCTGAAAAGGAAAGGCTGAAAAGGGTTGAAGAAAGGTGCTATAAGAAGAGGCAACACTTCTTACAAACGAGGGGAGTGTCGGTGGAGCACGTGTCGTTGCTCCCGCACGACCATAACGAGCCGCTGCCCACACCGATTCGAAGGGACCTCGCTGCCTTTCAAGAAGATCAGGAACAGGAAAGGATCAGAACAGCATTTGGGAAGCCGTGGCTTTTAGCTATGGAGAAGGAAATGGCTGAGCAAAGCGAAAGAATGGAAGATCCAAGAGACGAAGAAGAACGAAGAGTGATGCAAAGTCTCCTGGAAATCAATTGCGAAAAACTGTGCTGTTATCACGAGCGTCATGGAACGCTGAAACTACCGGCTGCCCTGGCAGAACGCAAGAGGCTCTGCCTTAGCAACGAGCTGGTAGACCGTTCTTGCGTGAATTTCATACGAGACCTGTTCTCTCCGCTGCCAGTGAGAGTCTTCCCACCCAGCCAGCGTCCAGCAAATCTGCCTGCCAGAAGCAGGAGCTCAGACGAAGACGACGAAGAATGTTGGTCGGCGGCACCAAAGACACCAATGTACATTCCGAATGACGACGTGGAAGCTATCTGTCCACCGTCCCCAGGCATTGCTCGAGCTCACAACCCTGTAGCAGCTACGTCAGTGAAGAGGCCGCACTTTCAAAGCCAGGCGCATCCATCCAAGAAGCAAATGACCCTGACTCGTTTTATGCAGACTAGTACGCAACCGTAGATTGGTAGTTTCATGGGCTTGTAATAAGACAGCTTGCGTGCGACTTATTCTTTCTATGTTCATATTTGCACATGTATTAGTGTGTGCATTGTTAAGGAATACCACGTTGCGCTTATGCTACGTTTGACTATTTTGCACACGATGTGAATTAAAGGAAAAATATTATGGCTATTAGTTACATTAAGAGATTATAGTTCTTGAAAGCACTGTGAACTAGACAGTCGTTATGCTACAGTGATATTGACAGTGGCGATAGGCCAGTTCCAAAAGAATATAACATGTTTGTTGAGTTTGCTGTCATCTGGAGACAGGAAGATGCATTTACAATAAAGCAATTGATTTTTGTCTGTTTTGTGTACAACAAACTCTGCTTACACCCATCAGCTTTGCATTGAAAGTCAGTGTCCACACTTTTCCAGTCTCTTTATCAAACTAGCGACATTTTCATTCCGGCCCTTTTCTTTAGAGAGTCCGCCGTTCTTCCGTCTTGAAATGCGAAATCGGAATCTCTCAAAATAGCTGTCCACTGTCCAAACCCGTGCTTAGTTATCCCTTCCTTCAGAAAATCATCCTCTTCTTTCGTGAATTTTAAAACATGACGAGTTTTCCTCTGAAGGTGCAAGTTTCTCTTAGGCAGGGTATCCTTTATGGGGGTCGAGCTGTTTTTATTCTGAGCTGTCTCAACTGAAGGCCCGGAGCTGGACGTTGAACCGCCAAGTCTTGCGTGTACGTCATCGTCTACCTCGGAACCCTTGGTACCTTGAAGTTTTTGAAGACACTCGTGACCCTTCAGGGCAACTTCTCGCGATCGTTGCTTTTGATAGTGAACTTTAGCAACCGCAGAACTGTGTTTCTGGTCCTCAGACAAAAACCTTTGCTCTTCGCTAGTGAGCTGATTGAGGCTTTGCGTTTCGACGATTTGGCGATAACGTGTGGGATGAATGTATTTTCCAATTGCATCAAAAACCAGTTTGCTCATAGTTTCGCCCAGTTTGCCATGCTGACCTCCATTTCTGGTGACGAGAACGAAATCACACTGGGGCTTAAGCAACGGTCTAACGTTCGAGATGTAGCCGTTAAGAACGTGCATGTTTGCGTCGGTCAGAATCAAAGAATCGAAGCCATATTTTCCAGCCGTCTTGAACGTTTTCTGATCGATAAATCCACCGTTTTCCTTAGCTGTGGCAATCATGTCCACCGTCAAATATTGGTACGTCATGGGCCGCGATCCCTTCACCTTGATGAACAGATACATGGCTACAAATTTTGTGGCAAATGTTAGGTCTGAGGGGTTCACTTGGGCTGGACTGGTTTTGCACATTTTCACGGTATTTTCGTAACGCGGCAGATGAAATTTCACCACCTCCAATAACTCCTCCATTGTTGCCCAGTGCCCTCTTGCTTCCAGAGTCTCGATGTCTAAATCTTGTGTCCACTGCAATCTCATCATCTTCGCAACTGTTTTTCGGGCTCTCTTGAGGTACAACTCTGTCGTAGAGAACTTTCTTAGAACTGCTCCTGATGCGCCATGAAGTTTTCTGAAGTCGATCAATTCAGAAATAGCATCTATGTAGCCCAAACGTCCACCATGACCGAGCTTACATTCATCTTGTAAGTAGTCGATAAATTTAAACAACAGATTTGGAGAACACAAACTAAAGTCGACCACTTCAAACGTTAACTCCTCTTCATCTTCACAGCAAAATCTAAGAAACTTGAAGCACCTTGTCACTATCTGTTGAGCGGCACGATCTTTCTTACAACCGCCAGCACTTCCTGTCAACCATTTCGTGAATACTTCGCCAATGTTACATGATAATGGAAATGAAGAAAGTAACTTCACGTTGTGCTTTGTGGTCTCGCTTGTCTCATCTTCATTTCTTCCAATCGTCAGCGACTTTGTTACTTGTTTAGAATCGGGCCTTTCGTCAAAATAAAAGAACCAACTGTGTTTAGTGCTAACGTGTTTTCTACAGCCTCTCTGACTTTGAAATCCATCATGTTCACACTCTTGTATCGGGCAATGGTAAAAGCTGTCTGCTTCATCCTTTTCCAAGTGAAGCCGCTTTGGTTTGGGTGATGCTCCTTGGACATCTGACCAATTGACTTTGCACTTCTTGCTCATTTTTTCCCTTTAAACAACATGTGGCTAGCACAATCGCCTTTAAATCTTAGCCGAAACAAAAGGACGTTTCAACTTGCCAAAACATGCCCTTGCTTGCCCACACTCATTACTATTGTGTAAAATTCATGACAGTGAGATACAACCCAAACTTGCCCAGGCAGGTCTGTACACGCCTATTCAGTGACACAATACATAGTTAACGGATCGATAAATCGGAACAATAAAGTCCAAAACTTGTTCCTAATGACCAATTTCGGAACAATATATTCCATTCACAGATAGCAAAATCGGAATAACACAGTCTTTCTTTATTAATTTCGGAACAATGTGTTCCACGCACAAATAGGAACTCGGAACAAAACAGACCCAATTTATCAAGTTAGGAACAATGTGTTCCATGCACAAATAGGAACTCGGAACAATACAGACCCAATTTATCAAGTTAGGAACAATGTGTTTCATGCACAAATAGGAACTCGGAACAAAACAGACCCAATTTATCAAGTTAGGAACAATGTGTTTCATGCACAAATAGGAACTCGGAACAAAACAGTCCTAATTTATCAAGTTAGGAACAATGTGTTCCATGCACAAATAGGAACTCGGAACAAAACAGTCCTAATTTATCAAGTTAGGAACAATGTGTTCCATGCACAAATAGGAACTCGGAACAAAACAGACCCAATTTATCAAGTTAGGAACAATGTGTTCCATGTACAAAAAGGAACTCGGAACAAAACAGTCCTAAATCACTCATTTGGGAACAATTTGTTCCACTTGCAGTTGACAACTCGGAACAAAATGTTCTTGTCTTACCTTACAGTGAACGCTATGTTCCTACTCTGTAAAAAGCTGGTCCTCTTAAGGTTAATAGGAACACAAAAATGAGGAACACTCGATCCCAGAGGAACGTTCCTTTACAAATATCGGAACAGCCGAAAAAACTTAAAATTTGTGAAAAATAAACCAACAAGTTCAGCTTTAAAGCTAAAAAAGCATCTATTAAACGTTTAGGTAAAATAGAACCAAGCTTCAAAATCTAGAGCACTTTGATGTTCTCGAAGGCAGTAAAATAAACCCTGTAAAAATTTTGGGAAATGTGGAGGATCGTTTCCCAAATGTCCTCGTTCCTTTTGCTACTTTTCGTTAAATCTGTTCAGTCTGAGATATTATATCATTTCATTGTCGCTCCATGGCGTAAAAGCATTTAGAAGTTGAACTGCAATTTCCCAGTCAATATAAAATTGAAAAACAGCAACGTTGTTGGATTTTGAAACAAAGTCGAAAAACTAAAGGTAAACGGTCCAAACTGTTCTCTCACAAGAAGACACTTGACTGAGACATGGAAGGGAATGACTAAGTTAAATCTATCAATGTTTCAAAATCCGTGAAATCCGTCTTTTCCGCCGTGTTTAGTAAAAAGTTTCACTTAACTGCCTCCCGGTACTGGAAGTTTCCACCGTAGGTTTTTCCTATTAATGGCGGAAAGGACGGATTTCGCGGATTTCGCGGATTTTTTAAATTGGTTTTATTTAATTCTTCTCTTTAAGACTGTAAGTAAAATATTATTAATGATATATTATAATATATTATTTATATTATACTTACAGTTTTAAAGAGAAGATTTAAATTAAATTAAAAAATCCGCAAAATCCGTAAAATCCGTCCTTTCCGCCATTAATAGGAAAAACCTTCGGTGGAAACTTCCAGTACTGGGAGGCAGTTGGATGAAACTTTCTTGTAATCACGGCGGAAAGGACGGATTTCACGGATTTTGCGAAAATGTTCAGATTTGTTTTAATATCTCTTTGCAAAACTAAAGCATAACATTTGCGCTTTTATCCTTTGGCCTTTGAAATACAAGATTTTACTTATCTCTGGTTTCTATATTCTGTTTCAACTGTTTTTATTGAACCACATCCCACATTTGCGGTGACATAGAAAATGTTACATCTTTCTTCAAAACCCAGTGACACTGATACGTCGCTTTCCTACCTTCCCCAACATCAAGATGAGAGCTGTCTCAGTTTATTTATTCTTGTTCGTGTTTTTAACATGGGTCGTAATAATTGTGTGATACACGATGAAAACACGCCGCTGTAGATAATATTTTCTCAACTCTTTTCGCTTGCCTCATTAGTTCTGGTTGATGTTGTTGATAGCCCCTACTGGGACCATGAGTAGACATCATTTCCTAAATTCCTCTCACACGAATTTACCGTCACTGTGGCTTGTTAATCGAGTTTATTGTTTGGTGTAAAATAACTGTTGATTGCTGACCACTGCGACAAAAAAAGGCATCGACATGAAATTACGTGGCGAGAAAAGTCGTCTAGAAAACTCACTGGAAAGCATCAGCAACATGCACATGAGACGGATGAGGAGCAGAGTATTTTCATCACTCAGCAGTGTAATGGAGTGGATGAGACGGAAGAGGTACAGAGTATTTTCATCACTCCTCTTCCGAGCACAAGTGGTGCGTCTGTGCCTCATTCAAGCTTCAACGACTGTGCAGTCTCTGCTGAACTACTTCGAGCTAGTACTTCTAACAAGAAGAAGCGAAAGAGGCAATCCAGCAGTCAACGAGCAGTCAAAAAATCCCAGAACGTTCTAACTCGATACTTTACTAGTCAAAAGTAAAAGCGGTTTTTTTTCCTCGTAAGATAGGCCGTAGGGTGGTCTTTTTCAGTACTTTGATAATTTTCCACATCAAGTAAATAGAATTAGGCACTCAGAACGCTACATGTACCTACGATAACTCATTACAAGAATAGACTTTTGTGTCCAAGAAATTAGAGTTTATTACACTTTATCATTTATAAAACGCGTTCCGTAGATGTGTTAACAGGCTAGCTGTTTGTCGAATTGCGATAATTAAATGGTCCAGTTTCCTCTGCATTTTAGTTGGTGTGCATTTGTTGTTTTTTGCTAGTTGAATTGCTAACCGAGTGGCATCTTCATTCCAGCCCTTTTCTTTAGAGAGTCCGCTGTTCTTCCGTCTTGAAATTGGAAATCGTCATCTCTCAAAATAGCAGTCCACTGTCCAAACCCGTGCTTAGTTATCCCTTCCTTTAGAAAATCGTCCTCTTCTTTTGTGAATTTCAAAACACGACGAATGTTCCTCTGAGAGCGCAAGATTCTTTTAGGCAGGGCGTCCCTATTGGGGGAGGAGTTGATATTTTGCACTCTTCCAACTGAAGGCCCGGCGTCGGAAGTTGAATCTCCGAGTCTTGCGTGGACGTCCTCGTCCACCTCTGAACCCTTGGCACCTTGAAGTTTTTGCAGGCACTCGTGACCCTTCAAAGCAACTTCACGGGATCGTTGCTTTTGATAGTGAACTTTGGCAACAGCAGAGCTGTGTTTTTGGTCTTCCGACAAAATCCTCTGCTCCTCGCTAGTGAGCTCATTGAGGCTCTGCGTTTCAACAATTTGGTGATAACGCGTGGGATGGATGTACTTTCCAATTGCATCGAACACCAGTTTGCTCATGATCTCCCCCAATTTACCATGTTGGCCTCCATTTCTGTTGACGAGAACGAAATCGCACTGGGGTTTAAGCAAAGGTCTGACGTTCGAGATGTAGCCATTGAGAACTTGCATGTTTGCATCGGTCAGAATCAAAGAATCAAATCCATACTTTCCAGCAGTCTTGAACGTTTTCTGATCAATGAATCCACCCTTTTCCTTAGCTGTAGCAATCATGTCCACCGTCAAATATTGATAAGTCATGGGACGCGACCCCTTCACTTTGATGAACAGATACATGGCAACGAATTTCGTGGCAAATGTCAAGTCTGAAGGGTTAACTTGAGTTGGACTCGATTTGCAAATGTTCACGGTATTCTCGTAGCGCGGCAGATGGAATTTCACCACCTCCAACAACTCCTCCATTGTTGCCCAATGGCCTCTCGCTTCTAGTGTTTCGATGTCTAAATCTTGTGTCCACTGCAATTTCATCATCTTAGCAACCGTCTTTCGCGCTCTTTTGAGGTACAGCTCTGTTGCAGAGAACTTTCGAAAGACTGCCTCTGATGCGCCATGCAGCTTTCTGAAGTCGATCATTTCAGAAATGGCATCTATGTAGCCTAAACGTCCACCATGTCCAAGCTTGCATTCGTCTTGTAAGTAGTCGATAAACTCGAACAACAAATTTGGAGAACACAGACTAAAGTCCACCACGTCAAAAGTCAACTCTTCCTCGTCTTCACAACAAAATCTAAGAAACTTAAAGCATCTTGTCACTATTTGTTGAGCTGCGCGATCTTTCTTGCAACCGCCACCACTTCCAGTCAACCATCTCGTGAATACTTCGCCAATGTCACACGACAATGAAAATGAGGGAAGTAACTTTCCGGCATGTTTTGTAGTCTCACTTGTTTGATCTTGAATTGTGTTCACCATTGGAACATTTCTTGCTACCTTTAGCGAATCTGTGATTTCTTTCGAATTGGGCTTTTCATCGAAATAAAAGAACCAACTGTGCTTGGTATTAACGTGTTTTCTGCACCCTCTTTGACTTTGAAATCCACCATGGTCACACTCTTGTATTGGGCAGTGATACAAGCTGTCGGTTTCATCCTTTTCCAAGTGAAGCCGTTTTGGTTTGGGTGATGCTCCATCGATATCCGACCAATTGACCTTGCACTTCTTGCTCATTTTTGCCTTTTGAAGAGCATTTGGCCAACACGATCTCCTTTAAATCTGACCCATAACCAAGGAGCCGATGACAAGCAAAGGAACTGCATATATGTTTGTATTTGCCAAGTCATGCCCTTACTTGCCCGCCCTCATTACTATTGTGCAAAATTCATGACAGTGACATGCAACCAAACTTGCCCAAGCAGGTCTGAGCGCGCCCTATTGTTTGCCTTACAAAGTACACCTCCATTTGGGAACAAAATAGGAATGCGCAGAGAAATGGTCCGAAATCTGGTCCCAAATGACCAATTTGGGAACAATGTGTTCCATTCACAGAGAGGAACTCGGAAGAAAAGGTCCTAAATTATCAATTTGGGAACAATATGTTCCATTTACAGATAGGAACTTGGAACAAAACAGTGCTATATTTCGTAATAAGTGGCCAATTTGGGAACGAACTGTTTCATTCACAGATGGGAATTCGGAACAAAACAGTCCTAAATGACCAACTTGAGAACAACGTGTTCCATCAACAGATAGAAACTCGGAACAAAACAGTCCTAAATGACTAATTTGGGAACAATTTGTTCCGTCAACAGATAGAAACTGGAACAAAACAGTCCTAAATGACCAATTTGGGAACAATGTGTTCCATCAACAGATAGCAACTCGAAACAAAACGGTCCTAAATGACCAATTTGGGAACAATGTGTTCCATTCACAGAGAGGAACTCGGAAGAAAAGGTCCTAAATTATCAATTTGGGAACAATATGTGCCATTTACAGATAGGAACTCGGAACAAAACAGTCCTATATTTCGTAATAAGTGGCCAATTTGGGAACGAACTGTTCCATTCACAGATGGGAATTCGGAACAAAAATATCAATTTGGGAACGGTATGTTCCATTGGCAGATGAGAATTCGGAACAAAACAGTCCTAATTTACCAATTTGGGAACAATGTGTTCCATCAACAGATAGAAACTCGGAACAAAACAGTCCTAAATGACCGATTTGGGAACAATGTGTTCCATTTACAGATAGGAACGCGGAACAAAACAGTCCTAAATGACCAATTTGGGAACAATGTGTTCCATATACAGATAGAAACTCGGAACAAAACAGTCCTAAATGACCGATTTGGGAACAATGTGTTCCATTTACAGATAGGAACGCGGAACAAAACAGTCCTAAATGACCAATTTGGGAACAATGTGTTCCATTTACAGATAGGAACTCGGAACAAAACAGTCCTAAATGACCGATTTGGGAACAATGTGTTCCATCAACAGATAGCAACTCGGAACAAAACAGTCCTAAATGACCAATTTGGGAATAGTGTGTTCCATTTACAGAGGGGACCTCGGAACAAAACAGTCCTAGTTTATCAATTTCGGAACAATGTGTTCCATGCACAGAAAGGAACTCGGAACAAAACAGTCTTAATTTATCAGTTTGAGAACAATATGTTCCATTTACAGCTGGGAACTCGGAACGAAATGTTCCTCTTTTACACTAGAGTGAACGTTTTGTTCCTACCATGCAAAAAATCTGGTCCTCTTATAGTCAATAGGAACACAAAAACGAGGAACAGTCGATACTTGAGGAACGTTCCTTTTGGAATATAGGAACAGCCAACAAAACTTAAAATCAGTGAAAAAACGAGGCAAAGACTAAAGAAAAACTCAAAAAAGCGTAAATCGAGCGCTTAGGTGAAAAGGAAACAATCTTTAAAAACTGGTGAAGTTTGTTTCGCTCAAAGGCAGCGAAACACGCCATGATAAATTTTTGGGAAATGTGAAGGACGCGATACTCGAGCTTTTGACATAGCGCTGAAAACAGAATTCTTTGATCGAACTTTCCAAGCCACCCGTGGCAATGCATCTTTTAGATCTTGTAATATTTCCATGTTTTTGTGTAACTGCGATTGCCCACCTAACTGTTTTGAGAATTCATACAGCTTTTAACATAACTCTAAAAGAGCATCTTCCTTTTTAAGCGCTCGTAAATTCCTTCTTCCTTCAGTCACGCTGATCCACGCGCGTTACCCTCACACAGTCTTCATTGTCCTTAGGGCGTTTGAGACGTTAGTAACATTTATATGCCGTTTTTTCGATTTTCGCATTTTCGAGCGTGTTTCACGTATGTTCTACACGTTGTCCACATTAATTTTGAAAAGCATTTTCTTGACTTTTCGTGGTTTTTCTTGTGGCTTCTTGTGCCACGCGCGATATATACGTTGGTTCTCTCCAGGGTCTTCAGGAAGTTATTAAAAAGACTTATTATATGGCTGTGTCTCGCAAGGCCTGGGAACTACCGAATTCACGAATTTGATTGGCTGAAATCGATATTGACCGCGGTCTAGATCTTCCCATCTAGATCGGCATCTAGACCGGTTTAATTTTGCGTTGAAAAAGTAACAAACTAAAATGCAAAAGTGCTCGCCATTTTCTTCTATTTTCTACTTAATCATTTATATAAGTGCCAAAAAGCCTGATGACAAAAAAAAGTAAAGAGGACGATCAAATTTCGGCAGGTTTAAGTCAAGTTCATCGTCGTTTCGAAGCAAAATGTCAGCAAACCAGTTACATTAAACGAATTAAAGTTTTCTTGTTTGCCATATAATAACATCGTATTAGCCGAGCTAAATCGGTCTGTATGGGAGAATCTTGACCTCGGTCATGTGTACAGACCTCACTGTGTTTGGTCTGTACTCACGACCTCGGCCGAGATTCTCCCATACAGACCTCCTGCTCGGTTAATAAGAGCTAAATAATTTTAATCATTAAGAATTAAAATTTTTACCAGGGATCTCTGTTTCCCTGGAGTCATTGTACCTGATGGCTTGAATTGCTTTCGCCACTGCTATAGATCAACCAATTAATTATCAGAGAACGTCATACAATCAAAACCACAAAGGGAACATGGGGAGCAGCAAGCCTTTGACTTTAAGGTAAAATACTTTATTATCATAGGATATCGAACACTGTTGTTTTATCGCATGTCGCTGGGTCTGAACTTAGGTTAACTCGTTCCATCTGCTTCCTGATTATGCAGAAAATCATTGTGTATTTTAATAATCTTATTATGCTTATTCTCCGTTAGTTGAAGCATATTTCTGAAAAAAAACTTTGCGCTATTCATTTTTCCGCTAACAGAATCTTATGACAATTTTAAAAGGAAAATTGATGAGAAAACATTGTATGACCTTTTGACGACTTCATGTCCGATTATTGAGCAATTGAGAAAACTACCTAAAGGCATAGATAAGGGCATGAAAACAAAGGTATTAAACAAAACGTTTCTTGCGAAAAATGCGGGTTTCGTTTCGATTTGATCATGAGTACTTCAAAAATTTAAAGCACTTATATTAGCTTGTCTCGACATTTCGTAAAGATGTTAAAATTTTCGTGATTTTAAATGGCGGTTCTCTACACGTTGATGGAAATGGTGGCTTGTGTGACCACTACGTTTTCAACGGAAAACTGGTCACACGAATACTCCAAACGATGTTCAATTTTTTTTTTTTGAGCGAAGGCGTGAAATGAAATTTCCACCCTTTCATGGCCACTCATTCTCTGTATGGGATTTTTACGGATTCAAATGGGCAGATTCATTGGACGTGTTTATATATAATACAAAGATACAAACTGAATAGTATTTCTGAAGCGAGAAAAGTTTTATAGTTGCTTCCCAAACTAGAAAGTATCCAATTTCAAGTCCTTGCACAGGAGACATGGAAGCAATAAAAGTTACTATATCAAGAAAAGAAGTCACCAATAACGCTGGCATCAAAAGAAACAAAAAAGTCAACTAAAATCACGGGTATTCCACCTCTACCGGGTTAGGGAAGACAGGTGCACATCTATTCGAATTTACATTATTTGTAACAATCATGATCTCTTGACTTTTGTTAGTGTTTTTTTTGAGACATTTGAAAATGATGACCGTCCAAACTCTTTCACTTTACGCATTTGATATTATTGCGTCTGGATTGAAAATTGTTAAGACCCCTTATCGATATGCAATAAAAATACAACTCAACGTAGACAAGGAGATAGAGGGCACATTCTTTCATCGTGTTAACAAGTTGCCTAACAACGGCTTTGGTCGAGGGATGATCTGGACTCTAATTGGCCCCGCGAGCGATCATGGGACACTTTTAGGAACACTGAACGCCGGGATAATGCTGGGTTCAGTCGAGAGAAGATATAACAGACCGGTCAAAAAACGGCAAAATAACTACGGTGAAAACGGAAGGGAGAAACGACTACTCTGGGATTTATAAAACTAGGAATTATCATATCGTCGGCTGAGTTTATTTTTTCTTTTGGTAGTTGGTATTATAAAATAAAACATTCGGAATTTTTTTTTTTAACACAGCAATTTTTGTACAAAGCGTTATGTGAAAGCATAAGAGAAACACAGATAATTTAAATGTCTAACACATTCATAGAGCCATTGTACAAGACTCAGTTATATTTTATATCATGGTCCGGTAATACTGTTCGTTAAATTGCAACGAAGTTGGTACAATTAAAGTTTACCAAGAAACCGGTTCTGTTGTCCCAGCAGCAGTGAACGAAAACGTGGGGTAAGGGGTTGGGAGGTTGGAACTAAAAAGAGACAGGGGGCTTAATATGATTCTTGCTCTAAAAAGGAAGACTCATCATTAGAGAGTGGCCGCTTGTTTGAGAAGAGGGGAGGCTTAAAAGGGATTTGATGGTAAAATTAATTTGACTCGACTTAATTATGTTGTTGTTGTTCTTGCTGTTGTTTCAGTTGCAATGGTAATCATAGAATCCTCCTCGCCTTGTTTGTTTCTTGTATTGCGGCCACTGTTGTCTTGGTTGTTTCGCTTGTGATACAGAAAGATTTCCATCCTACACCTGCCATTAAACCTGTAATCAATCAACTTGGAAATTCCCCTCCAGTTGAACCATCTACAGCAGCTACAGACACCAAAAGATGGAATGTGATCATTTTAACACACATGAGTTCTGGCTCAACCTTCACTGGGAACTTATTTAACCTGCATCCGGATGTGTTCTATCTGTATGAACCCCTGAATAACTTAAGGAGAGATGTTTATGGGAACGAGTGGAATCCGTTAGATGAAGCAACTAATGATGTCTACAAATCTGATTTTTCAACTCTGTTTCGTGACGTTTTTGACTGCGGATTTCGAGAGGACGCTACATTGAAAAGAGCAATTCCTCCATCCGTGAGGAGTTTAAAGAGGCTAACTTATTGGCGGTTTTCTAGTCCAGAATTCACCAAAGAGACAGTCAGTAATGCTTGCAAAGCTAAGAAATTAACCGTGGCGAAAGTCATGCAAACTCGACTGCCACGAAACATTGGAATACAAGAACTCCAGAGGGTCTGCAGTGCGGACCCAGCTAGATTTGACTGTTTGATAATACATCTGGTGAGGGATCCGCGTGCTGTGGTGTCGTCCCTGCTGGGCCGTAAGTTCTTCATTATGGGAGGACCTAAGAAAAAACTGCTTTCTTCAAGTCCTTTAACCACGGAAGGAAGGGAACTAGTAATGCAACTCGCAGAGTTAATGTGCTCGCAAGTTTCCAACAATATAAACTACGCTAAGGAAAACTGGTTAAACTGGTTTAAAGGCCGATACAAGGTGATCCGTTATGAAGACATTGTAGGTAATGCTGCAAACACGTCGAACGAGTTGTACAAGTTTGTTGGCCTCTCCATGGTTGACTCGATATATAAGTGGATTGTGGAAGGTGAAACGCCTGTAGGAACCGGCGCAGCAACCTTTACTGTATCGGGAAATGATGTTAACAGGATAGGTCATTGGAGATTCGACCGAGACTTCCCGCTAGTGTCCTTGTTTGAGGAGGCCTGTGCGCCACTGATGAAACTAACCGGGTATATTTTTGTCAACGGATCAGAACAGCTTCAGCACGACCTTAGCAAACCACTTCTAACTAAGGAGATACCGATTCTAAAAGACCTTCCATTGTAAAAATTAACAACAGCGTAAATTATTTAGTCTATTTATGTTATCAAAAAAGCATAAATTAAACCCTTGCGTGACAGAAACTCCTAAACTTTACGTGACACAAAGTTCTAAAATTAACATTACGAAAATACAGAGAAAAAAACCGCGCATGCAAATAAACTTTAAATTTAGCGTGTTATTCAATAACGAACGTCTTTTTAAAGCAAAGAAAATCTCTCAGTATTAAATTAGCGGAGCTCCGGTGGGCCGCAAGCGACGGACCATAACTATAGGAACAGGACCACAGGCACGAGGAGGGTTGGGAGAATTCGAAAGGGTTATGCAAACCGTCGACTATGTCTCGGGTTTGCATAACTTTCGAGAATCCTCTCAGCCCCCCGAGTGTTTAGATGAGGCTATGTAAACACGGAAAAAGTGCTCTATTGCTTTTTATAAAGTAATTCTCAAAAAATACGCGCGAATCTAAAAACGTCACAACTGTGTTTACATACTTTAATCATCAGATATTGCTCTTTCCTCGAGAGCACAAAATTAATATTTTCGTGCTAACATATAAATGTTCTTTTTAAACCCGTGGCTACGCGAAGCGTAGAAACGTGTTTGTTGCGGGGACTCCGATATGCAAATGTGTCACTCACTCACTCACTCACTCAGATCAGATGTAGACACTGTTCGTAATTAGTCGGCCCGTACGAGAGCGCCCGAGTCCGACACCATGTTGGAATAGTAACCGAGCCCGACGCCATATTAGAATAGTAACCGAGCCCGCCGCCATATTGGAATAGTAACCGTGCAGTCAGTGCGAGACTATTACTCAATGCATGCATGGTGCCAGCCCGAATATTGATGAGGGGGAGGGGGAGGGGGAGGGGGGAGAGTACTCTATGATTTGTTGGGCAGCAGTGTCCTCTGTGACCCAAGAACCCTTAGCCTTCACCACTCCATGTTCTGCTGCAGTTTTGCCACCCTAGCTATTCTGGAAGTATGTCTTTGTAATATGTGTGCAAAAAAAAAAAAAAAAGCCAACGAAAAAAACCTACACTTTGTGAGTTCAATGCGACCTTGCATGGTACAAACCCAGCTTGTTTTAACAGCATTTACTAATACACCAGTAATTGCAAGTTGACCAATATGTTTCATCTCTAGATTACTTAATCCACGAGTTTGGCCATAGATCTCCTTTGATTTTATTATTATATGGACAATAAAAATACATCATGGAGATACATGTTTGTGCATACTGGGTTTCTACAAATTGTGGCTCAATCAGCACACTCAGTCAGACAAAATAAATGTCAACAAGTTTTAGTACACAAAATTGCATGCACAGAATCGATGGTTATTTTTTTTTTTTTCGCAGATAGCTTTCGATGGTTTGGATAAAAGGTGTGATGGATGAAGTGATGTATCCTTATCAGTTTTTCAGTTTCACACACAAAGCAAGAAGTTTTGATGATCGCTTGCTTAACTACTTTTAGGAAAGAATTTAGAAAATCTAAGAAGGAATCCGTCAGAAGTTCGAGTAACAAGTGGACAAAAACTCTGTACCAAGATTTTTTACCTGGTATAGCAAACTTTTAAGCAACTATTTTAAATATCTTCTCAAAAGAAATCATTTCAAAGAACACCAAATGTCAAAAGCAAATTTTGAAGTTCATATGAAACTGGTGAAATGAAACTGATGACGAAATTTTACCTGTGTTTGCACATGTTCTCTGAACTTTGAAATTTGTTTTCTCTAGTTCCCATGGTCAATTGTTTTTGGTGTTATTTCAGGTAACTGTTTATACTTAAGTTTTTAGAAATAATATGATATACTAAAAGTTATGCTGGTGCGAGGTTTTTGTCCGCTAAAAAATGAAATTGCGCGATTTCCTATCGGATTTTATCTCCACTTATCAGACTTCGATAAAAGTCTGCTCCGAGAAACTGCTGGAAAAGAGAAAATTAAGAGCAGAACTGTAAAACAGAAATCAGTATTACACGTTTGACACGAGCATTCAAATTCCCCCTCCCGGTTCTATACATTTCTTCTGGAGATACTAACTGGAGACAATTGGATCTATCAATACGAAAAAAATCTTGTTGATGAGTCGGAAAAGATTCGCCCTCTCTCAGAACAAAAGTGCTCAACATTGCATTGAGCTTGTATGGAAAACTGAACTGTTCAAAGTGTTCTGTACATTTATTGCCTGAGAAGCACTGAATGTTATCATCTCTTGTAAACAAGTTTGTCCGGTTGTGTGAATTGCGTCATGGGTTGTCCACCAGTGCCACATGTACCAACACCAACCTAAAAGAAAGACAACAACAAAGATAACGAATACGTTATCGAAGTTCTCTTCGTCTTCTTCTTTCAGGTTTTTCAACTCCTGTTGGTTGTTTTACTCATTCTAGTTCTAGTCAAACTCAAGCCAAACAGGTAAACTGGCGCAGTCTTCCGGAGCTTATCCCGGTCAACCTCAGCATGAAGCGGCAAAGAGTAACGCTACCCCTTCCTGGATGGGATGCTTGTCCAATGCAGACCTCCCTTCCCCCGCTCCCCTCCCCCTCTCCCAGAATTCTGTTAGGTTGTCCTAGTCTAGTGTCAGTGAGTGATGGTGACCTAAATGGTTAGTGCACTGGAAGGAGTTTGTACTCTTGACTTGGACTAAGAATTCAAGAACTTTTCAAGATCATTCCGGGACACAATTCCAATTTCTCAATGACTCAATCCAATAAAAAAAGAATGCCACTAAGGCACTAGCATGTTAAGGGATACCTAACAGATTTGTTTCGAGTCTAAGTCTTCTGTAGTTACACTCAATACAGAGATAAGCGAAAAGCTATCAATGATCGTTTCCTTTTTGTATGAACTGCATGCGGCGACGTTTTTCACCTTATTAGCCAAACAGCCAAATAGCAAATTTCAAGGTTTTTCAAAAGTCCAATGTAATATACACTTCTATATTTCACACGGCCTTTCCATGCCTGAAATTTGATTTTTAAATTTAAAGACTTTCAAGGTGTGTGCAAACCCTGACTGGACATTGGATCGGGCGGTTCGGCTTCGAGCCCTTCTGAGGTCACTATTTGTAATTTCCCTTTCTGTCAACGACTTCAATTTCTTGGAATTCCCCCAGCGATTACATGTACTTGGTCTTTATGAACAGTAACATGGAACCCGGGTTCCTACAAAGTTCCTACAAAGTACCTACAAAGACTTTTTGCCACATGTTTTGTTTTTTTCTGACTTATTATACCCAGAAGAAAAATTTGGTTTGCTGATCGCATAGATTTCATTACTTTTTCTGGCAGGGACTACACTGGAGTCGTTCCAGACACAAACAACATTTTCTAATTTTTATTGTTTTTGGAAAAAAAAAAAAAGAAAAGAAAAGAAATATGGGAGGGGGGGGGGGGGGGGGTCAGGGCCTTGAAAGAATCATGGAAATGCTGTAGAGAACAAAGACCTGACAAGACTTACCTTTCCTTGAATCGACTCTGGAGAGGCAAATATGCTCTTTTTTGAAACACCCTTCAAACTCTTTCCTGATTTGCTCGAGCCACCACCCTACAATGAAGACACCAAAATTTAATATTATATTAAAACGTAATTGTGATTATGTGCTTCAAGGGATGTTCGGTATGGCTTGGGTTAAATTGGTACCCATGTCTATTTAAACCTACATGTAAATACTGAACATGTGGGGAAAACAGCTTACAACAACCACATGTACATGAATCATAGGTCCGCAATGGGTACAGAGGTTTTGGATCAAATTATTTGAAGTTCAAAGGGTGGAAGTAAATAACGCTATCCGGTTTGTTTTGTCAACATTTATCCACTAGAATAGCGATCTATCAACCACCCTTTGAACAACTGAACCCTGAGCTCTACATTTACTTATGATCGTCCTGTTTACAGCAATTGCTTAGGTTGTTACGCAGTCACTTGGGTTGTTAAGCAATTTTTTTTTTTCTCATGAGCATTGAAACAGAACACAACCAACGGGTGGAAATAAGGCAATGGGCAAAATTTAAATGTACAGTGTGTACTGTAAATTTAGCCTGGTCCTTACTTGCGATGCAAGCATAAGCATAAGCATAAGAAGCTTAAACACCGGTGAGGATGGCTGCAACATAAGTATAGGCATAAGCATAAGCATTCTTCTTATTCTCATGCTTACATGTATGTTTAGTGAGGACATGGTTGACATAACCATAAACTGCTTGCTGATTGGCTGTAAGCCTTCTGCATATGCTTACATGTATGCCAACATGTCCTCACTGGATGCAATAGCAACATAAGCATATGCATAAGAAGAATGCAAGGTTTCAAATGATATTCTTAGTCTTACATGTACATGTATGCTCATGTCTGGACCTCCTCACTACGCGCATGAGCGGCTTTTATGTTTATGCTTATGCTCATGCTTCTACTTGGATCGCTAGTGAGGACCAGGCTTCAGTGGGTCTTAAATTGTATTTGCAACCGTATTAACCGGCAATTATTGCAAATTACAATAAAAATTCAATATGAAGCCTTTCCACATGTTTTAGCCAAGAGCAAGCCAAATAACCTAGTGAGATGACAAACCTTGGAATTGTTGAAAAAGTCCAACCAGTTTTGCTTGTCTTTTTCTCTTTGTTCTTCAATTTCCTGTCAAGCAATATGCTCATAGTTAACAAAATGCAATCAGATCATGTTGATATTAGTGCAATATGCAAATATCTACTGTAGGCTATAATTATTAACTTTGTGCATTTCTACTTTTATTTTTAGCCAGAATTTTGCATTTATAGTGTCTGTTCTCCAATTCAAAGAGAGTTCAGCTAAGAACAAAAAAGTGAAATTTGGCTGTGACTAGCTAATCATGTCTGCCTTGGAGAATACAAACTTGTACAGTCTTTCCTAGACGGAAGCAGAGAAGTCTTTCCTAGAGTAAAGACAAAAGTGTCAATTTTATGACCGCTTACTTCATACACCACATACATTCAGGTAAAGGTACCAAAAACAACTTGAAACTATTAGCCACTGTTAAATGATGTAGTCTGACACCGAGACACAACAATAAGGCTCCTCACTTTTGCTCTTTGTTTCTTTTTTAACATCTTTTTCTTTTTCTGTTCTCGAAGGGCATCCTCGTCGGCCCTGAAAATAGAAAATAGACATTCACAATGCTAACATATCATCACATCCAAATTCTAACAGCACTGTATTTAACCATACAGATGCAATGTACAAGTCTTCTCATCAATGGCTAAATGAAGATATTTTCCTTGTATATGTAGCATTCTATGGACAAGACTCTGAAGCGTACCTGGATTTCTTTGATGAGCTTGCTGCTATGGTAGTTTTCCCAGTTTCAGCAGGTCTTTTTGAGCCAGCTTGATCTTTTTCTCTTAATGATGAAACCTGTTTTAAAGATAATGATGATTACTGTACACTCTTGTCTGGTGGATATGTTCACAATCATTGTACTGCACAGTAGAAACAGACAAGATTTTTTAAGTTTGTACAGTCCTACGTGTACTGAAGCTGGTTTTCATGTGGGTCGTCTCTGAGACACAGGTTAAAATCAAATTTGGAAATGTCGGTTTTTCAGGACCATGATTTAAACAGTCTGAACAAGGGGAGAACCAACAACACTGTAGGCTGGATTTTGAACCCGCCCCACATAGGGGGGGGGGGGGGGAGGGGGGGGAGGGCTCTCATACAACTATGTTGATACATGTACGCAGGCTCTGCATTACCTTGTCAGAATTTTCTTGTGTTACATGTAAGGTCTCAGTTTATAGTTGTACATGTATAACATGTTTACAAATTATAATTCTTATTTTTTTGATTTGCCACACAAACAAAAACAGAATTACAGTACATTTGATAAATAGATTACAAAAATTAATATATGTAAGATTACAATTACATGTAAGATACAAAACTTCAATTTATATATTGTGGGATGGAAAAACAAATGGTGAAGGAACCTAATAAAAACCACAGGGCTTGGAAGCTTAGGTTCCCTATCAAGAAATGCCAGATGACTACATGTATATTACATAAAGTAATTAATGCACAAGCGTTACTTAATGACAGAGTTAAGTGTTAACGATAATGTAGGTTTTAAAGGAGCTCGTCACAGTATTTTCAGTTATTTAGGCCACATACAAAATTACCTTTAAATGGTAGCAAACCTGAAAATAACAGTTTAATAAGATAGAAAAACACCAAAGAGATAATGAGAAACCATAAAGGAACAAGGATGGCTACAGATGGAGAAGATTAACACGGATTACAAACGACAAATTTGAAATTGAGGCTAAACTTTTCAATGTGCACAAACCATGACGTAGCCCCTTTAAGTGATGAAGAGCCAGAAATTTCAGGTGAAAGAGAATTAAAAAATTTAGGACCTCAATAGAATACAGAGAATTGCTGGATATTTGTTCTACATAGTTATGGTAGACAAAAGGTCAGTCAGGATTGCATGCCTTGTTCAAATGATTGCATGAAGATGATACATGTATACATTGTACATGACAGTCACTGTACACTGTATCTCACGTTTCAAATTGAACTTGATTTTTTTACCAACAAGTTCATAAATGTTCAAAGAGATATTTTTCTGCCAGAAAGGTCAGTAAGAAAACTAAAGCACAAATGCACACGTAAGAAGAAAAAAAGGAGAAAAAAAACACTACTTCTACGCTGTGAAGCAAGTCTAAAATAGATAAATTTATATACTTGTATGAATACAAAACAATAATATAAGAAGAGCACACAATAGCTATTGCAAATAAATCCACTTCTCCACCCCTGCCCTCCCCTTGCACTCCCAACCACCCCCCTTCTTGGTACAATGGCTAAACAGCACTATATGTAGCAGCTAGTTTGGTTGTTTTACAGGACTGCTCTGTATTTAAATAATTTCTTGATCTTACACAAGCAGACCCTGCCTCACCTTAACAATTTCTGTGTTTCCATATTTTTCAAATGAAACTGTACATGTTGTAAGGTCATCAGATATGCTATCGACAGTCGCATCATAATAGCTAGAAAACACAAAAACATCATTAATTGACACAATTACAAAATCATAATCAATTTAAATTAATTTAAACCTATAACAAAGGGAGAGGTACATGTATAATGATACTCCTGTTGCACATATTAATAGGTTTTCACAGGCACTCAAACTCTTCTGAACCGACCCTCTCCAGCCCTTAAATAGACCCATAATACATGTAATTGCTGCAAGTAAAATTTCAATTGACTTTAAAACATGCTCTGGAATGAAAAATATGACCATCAAACTTGCTGCGTTACCGAGCATGTGCACATGCAGCTGTACAATGAATTTGTTGTTGTTGTTGTTGTTGCTTAACTACAGTTTAACCACTAGGTTACTGCATCTCTTACAAACATGCTGTTACAGTGTAAAATAGGGAAAACAATACATAACAACACAGCACATCTTTATTCAAAACTAAACTTAGTGCCACTGAAGAATAGCAAAGGCCAGAAACGTCTGACAGTACATGTACATACTGTAACTGAGTATATTTTGGCACTGAATTATTATCAATTTACAATTTTTGAACTGGTCACTCTGCCACACAGCCACAGATCCTTTTGAATTACCAATTATTTATTTCAGAACATCTTACTTGCCGTCCTGACTCCAAACAGCTTGACATTTCTGTCCTACTTTCCACTTGACACCTGGTCCTACTGACGCTGCAACATCTCCAACCCCTCCTTTCTAACATGAGATTAAAAAAAAAAAAAAATGAAAAAAAAAAATGAAAAAGGCCATGCCTCAACTTACAGTGTATATGTATAAATTATTACAGTTAATATGTTACCTTTACATGTATCGTTTTGGCAGCCTACCATCACGTGTACATGTATTTGTGTTTATTTTTTATGCTCAAAAAACAGGACTTACCAAAAACCAAACCAAAATTGAAAAAGCAAACTTTCAGAGTCACTTGCGAATTTACTCTTGAGTTGACATCACATTCAAAAATACAATACAAACAGTTTGCCTAAACATGTAGTCATTACATTCTTTCCTAAAAGCCATGAACACCAGACAAAAATTTCTGGAATAGAAAAAGAACAAAAGTCATGACTAATCCAAACCTTTCAGGCTGTTGCAGTTTGCCAGTTACCTTCTGCAGTTTCATCTCACATGTGACTGGTCATGAAACAATAAACACACCAGAAATTTTCTCTGGTGTTCACAGTTTTACAGGAAAGACTGTAATACTACCCCATGGAATCTGTAGCCTTAGAAAATAAACACCAAGACCCCCAGAGAGTGGATTCAACTTGCATGTAGACAGTTTTAATCTGGTAGTCAGGCTTTAACGCCCAAGTCGCTAGTGGAGGGAAGGTGCCTACGAAGCCCGGGGGCTGCAACTGCAGTCACATCCCCAAGGCACTAGAACACCCGACTGGCCTGCCCAACCCGCAACCAAGCCACGAGCCCCCCGCGCGAAGCCCCCTACAGGCACCCGTCACACTCAAGCCAGACGGCATTGGTGGAAAAAAAAAAAATAAATAAATAAGTAAATAAATAAATAAATAAATAAATAAATAAAATAAAATGCTGAAAAGAAAGGGGGGGATAGGGAGGGAACGCCAAGAACCGCTAAACTATAATTCAATCCACAACGCCACACTAACAGAGCGATGAACACACTGCGAGCACATGGGACGACAACACATGTACTAACCAAATAAAGCGCTGGACAATGTCAGCCCCAGGGCTCTCACGACCATATGACTGTTGCAAACGCTACAGAAACGCACCAAACGCTAAACAAACGCTAACAGATGGCCAATGCACTAACAAACGCCTAGAAAAACGCTACTGACCAGACTGGCTCCTGGTCATAAACTATGTAAAATTTCATTGAACTATATCAAATGCTACAAAACGCACCAAACGCTAACCAAACGCTCACAGACGGCCAAGACACTGACAACCGCCTATAAAAACGCTACTGACCAGACTAGCTCCTAGTCGTTAACTATGTTAAATTTCATTTAACTATATTTTAACCAGATCAGCTGATGGGTGTCCCTGTGGACACCCACTTTTTAAAGAAAATTGTTTTATTTTTCTCATTGCTTTATGAATTGTACATTTCAACAGACCCTATGGCACATTTTGGATGCCCACATTTTAAATTCTGGCTAAAAGCCTGCTACTGTAGCAACAAACACACGAACTGTTGGTGAGCCACCACATAAACTAAAACCTTTCAGGAAAGAGGACAAATCACAACATGGATGAACATTTTTATCTACCAAAGACGGTAGACTGGCTGTTGAAAGCTTATGATTTTCAATATTTTTTTACCAGAGAATGTTATATCCAATTTTATCATGATCAACCCTGGTAACAGATCCTCAATATTATTACACAGCAAAGCTGTTATACATGTAACATCACAGAGGGATATACTGTCAATTGCTTTTGTTTCTCAAAATCCCTATGCAGGATTTTCAAAAGATCCTTTGTATTGCAAAACTTCAAACTTAAGCCTTGAAAACTTTGAGTATGGAAGAACTTTTTTGTACATTTGAACATCATTGTTCTAGATCTATTATTACAATACTTCTTTGCTATTTTGTATCAAAGAAAGCGTCTTACCTCATTCACTTTCAGAAGATCCAATGTAAGGGTTATTACTTCCTGTTTAAGACAATAAAATTTACTATTACAAACCATTGTTTTATCCTCCTTCAAGAAAAAACTTGTGCAATGACAACCCCTTACCATAATTGTGAGGCAAACTTACAAACTTCCCTAGCAAAAATGGAACTTTACAGTCAAACTAAATGTTGACACTGATCTTAATTTGGGACATTCCCTATTTTTCTCATCATAGAGACGTGTGCAGATCAAAAAGGGAATGTCCTTTTAAGTCTTAAGTCTCATACATGTACACTGTAAGCTCATAAAAGCTTACTAATGATACTGCAAAATTGCATTGAGTATATATATCAAGCGGTTTTGCAAAAAAATCTTTCCACAACTTGACGGACGGAAGGTCGTGATGGGCATTTGGACAACGCTACTACATTTTAAAGGACTAAGAAAAGGAAATTTAACAATTAAACTAGGAAATTAAACCTGTAAATCGCCTTTTAACTTCTTAAGTTCGTCATTATCCGGATCAGTGGTTAATGCTGCTTCAACCTACGATAAAATAGATTCTCTTTCTTATTTCCTTTCAGAATGATTAGTCACAAAAGAATTCACATGGTAAACGAACGAACTCTCGTAATTCTGATCGAAAGAAACTCACCTGTCGTAATTGAGCGCGATATTCTGTCAAATTTGTCTGCAATTCTCTAGCATCCGCCATCTTTGACTTCAAGAAAACATTGAGCGTGGCCGCTAAGCACCTTAGAGCTCCCGTATGAGAGGCCCGGCCACTAAGGACCGCGTCCCAGCCGTCTTCAGCGTTCTGTCCAATCTCTGTGGCGACTGTTCAGCGTCCGTAAAATAGCGCTGTTTTCGTAGGCTCGATTTACACCGCTCTCTGGCTTGATTTCTTCCAAACGATACCTCAAGTCAACTTCAAGCTCCAGGTAAGTAAGGTTAACTGTATATCCTCACCGATTCCTCGGAACTCTTTCCGTAAAGATCTTCAAATGTAAGCGTACATTTTGTGTGAAAATTTGTCGTGGTATGTGCCGCAGACGATCTCACCCGAGTAACTTTCCCGTAGCAGCAACAGTTTATTATGAGTGAATAAAATGGGTGGCGAATTAAGAAGTGAATACCGGTGTCACAGTGATATGTGTATCCCCGTGATATGTGTATCCCCGCACACATATCACTAGTGATATGTGTATCCCCTCCAAAATGGCGACCAGTGATATGTGTATCCCCCACCCCCCTCCCCTCTACTTTAAAAAGCAATATCCCCCTTGAAAGTGCTCTAGTCGTCCGGTCGCTTACTGGACGAATGACTAACCCAAACAGGCTTAAAACACAAATCTCAATTTTTGTAGTTGAAAAAGTTTACGTATCTGCTGCTGGAATTGTGTTCTTGATCCTAACTGGTTTTCTGCGAACAGGATATAATGAATTTAAAGTTGAACACCAAATGGATCTAGATATATTTCAATTTGAGTTTCACGGCACCGGATTTCTAGGACGATATTAATTGCGCGGTTCGACGCGGTGCATTCTCACCCCTCGAGTAACGCATATTCTCCACTGTTCATCGCCTTGTTTGCATCTGAATTATTCGTGGAGTGAAACACATATCACGGCTTCGACCCGATCGCCATAAGATGATTAGTGGCACTCGTGTATCCCCTGCACCTGCTTTTCAGTTCGACTTTTTGTAAGATATGTTAAGTCTCAAGCTGTATTAACATTGCTATACTGCGAATATTGCTAGCACGTTTCATAATATTCGACGTTTATTCTTTGGCAGTTAGCCTAGATTATGGCTGTCTTTAGGGGATACAAATATCACTGCGCCATGTAATAATTAGTGATATGTGTATCCCCTGCATGCGGTCGGCAACGGTGTGCAACCAAGGTCAGTGAAACTCCAGAAATCCCAAGCTATGAATAAATGCCGGGTGTGAATATTTCTAGCAAGCCAGTTTTGACAATGCAAATGTTATGGGCATTTTTCTTCTTGGGTAGAAAGCCAATATAACAGCTGTGTCCATGGGGATACACATATCACTAGTTCATGAAATAATCAGTGATATGTGTATCCCTTATTATCCCATGCACGTGTGCACGCGTTTTTAGTGGAATTATCGAGTTTCAAACTTCAGTGAACCCAAGCCGTGTAAAAACGTCGGGTGCTAATATTGCCTGCAGTTTTGACAAGGTTGATGCGCTATATTATAACAGTTGTGTTTCTGGGGATACACATATCACTGCGCAATGAAATAATTAGTGATATGTGTATCCCCTGCACGTGATTTCAGTTTAGATATTTAGACATTCGAGTTGCAAACTCCGCAAACCTCAACCTGGGTATAAACGTCGTAGCGAGTAAGCAGCCAGCATGTTTCGGTAATAATTGGCCATTTTCTTCGATCAGGTAGATAGCCAATCTAACGGCTGTGTTTAGGGGATACACACTGAGATCACTGCGCCATGAAATAATTAGTGATATGCGTATCCGCTGTTCGAAGTTTTAGTCAGATATACAATCGAGTCGGTTGGAACTCAACCAAACTCAAGAAATCCTAATCTGCTCCGTTGGGCGCGAATTCATTTCTGGTTTCTTCTACTCTTTACAGCGCTCGTCGGAACCTCGCAACCGAGTCGCCATTTTGTTCGTTGAATGCCCAGGCGCGTATCAGTGTTTTGTGTATCCCCACAGGGGATACACATATCACTAGTGATATGTGTGCGGGGATACACATATCACGGGGATACACATATCACTGTGACACCGGTATAGTTAAGCATAATACAGAGTATGTACTGACCCCCCAAAAAGGAAACCCCGCCATTATTTTGTGTTTAAAAGATTTATATGTAGCTCAAGGTCGATTACAAATTATTTAACAAATAAATCCCTGTTGCCGTGTGTCAGTTGAGTAATATTATTGATCACAGATTATGTCAGAATGTGGTATGAACAAATTAACAGTGGCACATGGCTGACATCTATAGAGCGATAGCCGAGTGTGTTGGATTTCAATTTAGGATTGTTGTTGTCGACGTTATTGGCCTCATATAAAGTGACACGAAGTGCCTGTCTTTGAAAAGCCTAGATTTTGGCGACCAAATTTACCTTAGGGCCTGTTTACAAGGACGGAGGGTTACCCTAGCAAGCAGGTTACCCTAGCACTCACACATTTCCTCTTTTTTCGTTGTTGTGTTTACAAGGCAGCTAGGGTTACCCGGGTAGGCGGGTTACCCTATCTGCATGCTAGGGTTACCCTGGCAGGTGGGTTAACATTTTCCCTCGTAAACACTCCAGGTAGGGTTAACCCGCCTACCCGTGTGAACTTTCTAATTGTTTCCAGGCCCTTTGAGTGTAACCGTGCATTAAGTTGTTCCGGGTTGTAGGGTTATCCTACCCGTGAAATTTTGCTTGTAAACCCAGGCTATCTTTTGCCCTCCAGCTAAGGTTAACCTGCTTGCTAGGGTAACCCTCCCTTCTTGTAAATAGACCCTTAGTGGCAACCATTTTACAGGAGCAGCCCTGTGTTTGACTAGAATTCAGCAATACCTCTGGTTGCTTCATGATTCAAAGAAATCTGGCCCACCCCCTTCCCAACCCCTGCTAGGATATCTTGTTATTTAAATCCAGTCATTCTTTGTATACTACAAAATAAATAAAGTGAACTTCTTTTCAACACCGTCAACAGACCTTTCACTGTCCATGTGTCCAAATAGAAATGGGTTACCCCCCCCCCAAAAAAAAACACCTTCCTGATGGATGGGTTTGTGGAAATTCTCTTGGGAGGGAGGGTTCAAAGACTCTGGAAATCCAGGCAGGAGAGGGTGTGGTTAAACCTGAAAAAACTTCTTCGGGGATCATTCCAATTGAAGATAATCTCGAACATTTAGGTATGTGAAATGTGACAATTGAGCTCTCTCTAAATCTGAAAAAAGTTGAAATCTTTCAGATATACGACATGTATGTTTCCTTCCTGATATACCTTAAGTTATCCACACAGGTTCTTCCATAACCACAGTAGACATGCAGAAAGCATGCGAAAAAAGGAAGAACATGAAGGAAGCCGTCACAGCAAAGCTCGTTACGAGTGTGTAGCGCTTGACACTATTTATATTGTCATACCCTGCAATAGACTAGCATCCCAAGATAACCTTTGGCTGTATGGGCCACTGGTATGGTGCAGACTTACCATAATAATTCAATTTGCGCCTGGAACCCTTAGTTACATGTACTTTTGGTACCTCAAAAGAGGGTGCTTATTCGAGACAGGGTGCTCATTTCTTTTTTGAGAAACACCCGAATGTTCAAAGCAAAACTTGAAGAAGAGATCACTCGTTTGAAGGAATTAAGCATTCACATGGACATAATAGTTGGGAAACTCAGACGAAGAACACTGTTTTTTGATGCGGCATTATTAAGAAAGTTGAACCTCCGTTGATGCGTTTTCTGACCCCACTGTAATGCTATAATATTAGAATAGGGGCGCTTATTGGAATAGGGATGCTTACTAATGAAAACACATTCGAAGGGGGACGCTTATTTGAATGGGGGCACTTATTGGAAGGAGGGCGCTAAATCGAATCATTGCAGCGACCTTTACACAACAGTCACACTCTGTTTTCTTTTCATGACAGGTGAACAGGTGGTAACAAATGAACTGCATAGTCAAGTTCCTATAGTATGTAAAGTAATTTGTTACACAACGGGACCAAGGTACACGATGAAACCAAACGAGAAGAATTTCCATTGTATCCAATGTGACGTATCCTTTACAGATTCCCAAAGTCTAGACCAGCACTGTGAAACACACAGTGTTGTGGAGAAACGCATTTGTAATCAGTGTGGCACCTCATTCGAAAGTGCATCTAGTCTGGGAAAACAAAACGTCACCAACAGTTCCTTAAAATGTGCCGAGTGCAATGAGGCTTCTACGGTGAACACCGATGTTGTTCCCGCGCAAGAGAGGAGTCACAATGATCTTCAAAGGACTCATAGTGGCAAAAAACCTAGGAAATGTTCCGAGTGTGGCAAGGAATTTGTATGTCACGCGAAGCTTCTGAGGCATATGAAGACACATAACAGAGAGAAATCCTACAAGTGCTCGCTTTGTGATGGAGAATTCGCTCACAATGCAGCTTTTCTGAAACACCAATGGACACACCATGGTGTTAAGCCTTACTGGTGCACTGTTTGCAATAAAAGGTACTCTGCAAGTTCATCTCTTGCAGTGCACAAAAGATGGCATAGTGGTGTGAAACCTTTTGAGTGTACTCAATGTGACAAGACATTCAGGAATTCCTCAGCCCTCAAGTGCCATACGGTGACACATTCTGATGCCAAGCCTTATAAATGTACTGAGTGTGACAAACAATTCCCACGTCAAAGGTCCCTTTCACGTCATAAGGTGGTACATAGTAAAGCAAAACCGTACAAATGTGCTCAATGCGACAAGGCATTTTCAGACTCCACAACGCTTTTGCGTCATAAAAGAACTCACACTGGCGAAAAGCCCTATAAATGTACACAGTGTGACAAGGAATTCACAGATTTCTCATCCTTTGCGCGTCATAAGAAGACTCACATCACGGAGAAGCCGTTTAAATGTAACGAATGTGACAAGGCATTCAGGGATGCCCCAGCTCTTGAGCGTCATAAGAAGGTTCACATCAAGGAGAAGACGTATAACTTTGATAGACCCTACAAATGTACTCTTTGTAATGGACAATTTTCTCACAGGTCATCTCTTCTGCAACACGAAAAGCTCCACACCGGAGACAAGTCTTACAAATGCAGTGTGTGTGGTAAAGGCCATAGGACTAAATCAAGGCAAATTCAACACGAGGTGGTCCACGGCACTGAGAGACCTCACAAATGTCGGATTTGTGAGGAAACCTTTCGATTTCCCGCCAATGTCTATCAGCACGAGAGAAGCAAACATAGCACTGAATTCCAATTTGCCTGTCCTCTTTGCGGTCAGCGTTTTCTTCGAAGTGTGGAGCTTGAAAAACACACCAAAAAGCTTCACCAAACAGAGAAGCCTCGTCAGTCAGAGAAGCCACGTCGTAAATCTACTCACCGCAATCAGTCTGAACAAGAAGGGCCATTCAATTGCAGTGAATGCGAACTAAGTTTTAGGTTGAGACGGAATCTCGTTAGGCACATGGTGGCACACAACGAGGAAAGACCCTTTAAATGCAGCCATTGCGAAAGGCGTTTCAAAATGAAACAAAATCTCAACCAACACATGTCTTCACACTCGATTGTTAGACAGCCGTTGGAGTGCAGTGTGTGCGAAAAGGCTTTCCCAAATGGATATAAGTTAAACAGACACATGTTATCACACACCAATGAGCGATCGTTTAAATGCACTCAGTGTGGAAAAGGTTTCAAGTTGAAAGCCCATCTTAAGTCGCATATGTTTTCACACACGGAAGGGAAACCGTACAAATGTACGCAGTGCGACCGGGCTTTTAGATCGGCAGATTACCTGAAGTTACACGAGTTGTCGCATATCGATGAGCTGCCCTTCAAGTGCAGCCACTGCGAAGGTGCTTTCAAGTCAAGACACCATCTCAAGAGACACATGTCGGAACACACTAGGGAGGAAACCGTTCATGTGTACGTAGTGCAGTAAGTATTGAAGGAGCCATGCCACGGTTTACCCATCTTGATAACTTTAGCCTAAATGATTCAAGTTCGTCTTTTGTAATCCGTGTCAATCTTCTCCATCCTTAACCATCCTTGTTCCTTTGTGGTTTATTATCATCTTTTTGGTGTTTTTCCATCTTAATCAATTAATATTTCAAGGTTTTCTTCAATTTAATTGAAGAAAATTTAATTCTGTACGCGGCCGAAGTAACTCAAACTGCCGTGACTGAGCTCCTGTAAAGCGCAGGCTGCCCACAAAACCCAAAGTGCACTTGCTTATGCACATTAGATTCAATTGTAGTTAAAGTAAGTTATAAGAAACTTATAGTTACCTTTTGTTCAAGAAATTGAAGAAGATTGAGGTGATATTAACACTCGACTGTGGTGTTAATATAACAGTGATCTGATGTGTTGGTATGAGCAACTACTTTGCAGTCTATGCAGTACATCGTTAGTAGTTAGAGTAAAAGACTTCAATCAAAAGTCCACAACTCACTTTAGATATACGTAAGGCATCATTCTAAAACTGATTACGAAAA
Organism: Orbicella faveolata; assembly: GCF_042242905.1. Classification (NCBI taxonomy): domain Eukaryota; kingdom Metazoa; phylum Cnidaria; class Anthozoa; order Scleractinia; family Merulinidae; genus Orbicella; species Orbicella faveolata. The sequence continues at coordinate 26,687,411 of NW_028301563.1, forward strand.
GGGTTTTTTTAAGCAAATGGCATACGTTAGGGCTCCGCCTGCATTTCTTAGCGTTATTTTAGATGTTGAACACGTATAATATTTTCTGTAGTAAACTCGTTGGATTGATTATAAAGGAGTTTTTATTGTTGTTAAAGGTGCTAGTCTGTAAAAAGCTAGTTTTCAATACGACATCAGCAAAAGCGTGAGCATAACGGTGGTAAGGACATCCACATCGCAAACATAAAACATACGAATGCCTAGAGTATGTAATTGGCCAATCACAGTAAAGCAAGATGGAGGACGGTGTTTATGTTTATGCTTACAGCAGGGCGTTCTCGGTTGAGAAGAACAAGAGGTACAAAAATTTTTGATCTGCCTAAGTTGTGCGTGTCGTCATTACCGTTTGCTTGTGCTTGTGTTGTGGGCGTCCTCACTGCCTAGGCTTGTGCGTATGGCGTGGCGAAAACCAGGCTTAAGTCGCGACAAGTTCACGTCATTGTACACTGCAAGTTCACCAAGCAAAAGCATTTTTTTTTTTTTTATCAGCAGGCATGCAAAAAGCTCAAGAGTCCGTACAAAGAAGACTCGCTCTCACCAAGCATTTTGATATTTGTATTTGTGCTTATCCCGATAATGCGTGCATTGATCTGTTCTTGATAACATTAGGACAGCTGTGCGTACAATTTATGTGCTTGGGTGAAATTCTGACTTGCTGGTGATTAAATTGTTAATTTTGCAATATGTTGGTTGAGTTACTAATATTTTATTGGTAGAAAACGGACTCGCTGTGTTGCCGGAACGCAAGGTGATTTCAATTTTCGAAAGGAATGTGAAATCTCTCCTAACGACGCTGCCTTAAGCACCGGCTTCGACGACATATGCTTCGGAAGAGTTTTCACCATATTCATAAATGGCATGATGAGGCAATGCCTTGCTGCGGGACACATACTTCATGTAAGCCGTATTTCCTCTGAAACCTGCATGTATAACTTCTTTAACCCGTTTTTTTTTCCTTTGCTTGCTCGTTCCTGTTTCACGAAGAGATTCTAGTCATCCAACGCTTCTGCAATTACCTATCACCATTATCGCGGAGATGCAACTGTCTTTTTTCTTCGCTGTGCATAATCGTCTTGGCCAATTCCCAGCGTTTTACACGGAAAGGGATCATGGTGCATCAAAGAAGGCAATGAATCCATGACCAGAGTGGATTCATCTGTTGCTTTGATGCACCATGATTCAGACAGATCTTGGATCACTGATCCCTATCCGCATCACCCCAACGGAACGCACCCTAAGACTTCGTGTGCCAACACGAAAGTGTTGATCCTGTTAACCCCTTAACCAGGAGTCCTTTGATTAATTGCATACAATCCCAACACTAAAGCAATACATTTGTACGTAAATTATTTATTTAAAGGGCAGAAATAAACCCAATTACATTCTTAAACAGATTACGCAACCTTGTCTAGAAATGAAGTTGTTGCAGAGTTAGGTTTCCAGACTGAACTGTAAAAAGATCATTTCGTAGGTTCCATCTAGAAGAACCAACACCTTTAAATTCCAGTTCGACCAGAATAGACGACCCGCATGAAAACCAGCTAGGGTTGATGTGGCTTCCTCCCTAAATATTGCAATTTATTCGACGATGTTTTTTTTTTGGTTTGTTTGTCTGTTTTTAAGTAATGCGCATATACAACATTCAGTGTCACTAATCCTACCATGAAGCGTTTCCCCAATAACAGATCCGAATTAACAGATCGCCGAAATTATTTGCTTGCGATTCCTCGAAGACAGATGGTGAAAAACAGTTTAACCAAACCTTACCATAGTGTGTGTCTATAAAGATTCCCAATTCAGTCTCTATGATGTTGAGAGACCTGTTTGTCTTGGTTCGGGATTGACTGCATCAAATACAATTCAAAAAGTAAAGGAAATAGGGCTGTTTGCGAGACAAAATAGGTATTACTTGTACGTGTGAACAGGTGGAACTTTTAAGTAGTTGCCGCGAAATTAAGTAATTTGTACGAAAATTAGGTTCACAAGTACAATTATTCCCTAATTATTTTGGGGAAAAAAATGGCACCCACAAATAGAAGCTGTGATCAAAAAAATTGATATCTCTCCCTTCTAGACTCCTAGTGTGTGCAGGGCAAGTTTCGGTTGACTTTTTCTTGTTTTTATTTTGTTGATTTTTTATTTTTTTATTATTATTTTTTCGCTGCAGCCTCTTCAAAATTAGTTTTTTGTTTGTCTGAAACGGTAAACCCGAAAGTTTGTTTTGGGGCATGTTCGCTTTCAGTACCTTGAGCTGACTCGTTTGCCCAAGTGCGGCAATACGGTTAGAATTAGATTGTTTAGCTGTCAGTACAATTTGGGATAAAGCGAACGGCCCTTAACCAATCACAAGGGAGCATTTACGGTAGCAATACTATTATCGAGGAAATACACCGTTTGCGTAGTCAATACGTATACAGAACACTGACTCCACTGAAAGGTAATTAGTATCAGCGACAGAGGAGAGCTTCTTACTATGGTTTTTCACGAAAATTGACAGTCATGTAAGAAAAATTAATTTGGTCATTCAGAATTTTAGCAGTTAAGGTCGGCTTAATAAAGAAATGGAAATCACAGCCGACAGAGTAGCGTTCTACCATTCATCAACACTTTGAGGGGAAATTTTCATTTACTTCTGTGCTTAAATTAAACTAATAATTACTTGCATGTAAAGAGCGGAAGGCAAAAAGATGCTGCAGTTTCATTTTTGAAGTTTTGTATTTCTCAAATATCCTTTCAGTTTAATTGCGCTAGTCTTTTTCAGGATTTAGCCCACAGTTGTACGGTACGAGAAAATAGAAAAGTAGCATAACAGAAAAAAATAAATAAATAACGAAGTAGATGACAGTTTTTAAATAGTGTAATTAAAACGTTAAGTCCATCCCCGGAGACCCAGGGCAGCTAGTCGGGACGATGCGATATTTTCGGTCGACGCAATAGTTTTGGACGAAAGTTTAAGTCAGGAGCTGGAGAGCCGCTCGGAACTTACTCTTATCGAGAAGCGTTCGAAATCCTTCCCGCTGATTGGCCAGAAAAATAGTTTTCTGACCAATGAGCGAGAAGGATTTCGAACCCTTCTGGAACTGGTTCTGTAAGAGTAAGTTCCCAGGGGCTCTTCCGCACTTGAAGAAAACTTCCATCCAAAACTATTGCGTCGACCGAAAATATCGCATCGTCCCGACTAGCTGCCCCTGGGTCTCCGAGAATGCGTAGAGCCTAGCAGGCTAGCAAGTAATATAAGCTTTCATTACTATGTATATATTGTGGTCGAAAATTAGGCTTCGTTTGAGGCTTTGCCATGCAGGTTTTTTTTTTTTCTCTGGTCCATATACTTCAGTAGCGTTTTTAATCAGCTTTTCACGGGTATTTCCTTAATCAAATAACAATGTTACACCACCTATTGCAAAAAGATTGAAGTGCTGGAATAAACCAGGTACGATGGAAGTTGTAGTATGCTTGTTTATTCGTGGATTTTTTTTCTGTCCACTAAATAATGTATACGATTAAAAGATTTCGGGTTAAAAGTTGAAAAATTGGTGGATTTTTTTTGGCTGGAATGGAGTTAAGGGCCTCTGTATATGTGGGGTAAAATTGGAGGAAAACGGAGCCGTCCCGTTCAATTAAGCGGCTTTGTCTGAAAAACTCCAAGCAAATCCAGCGAAAAATAAATAGTGGACAGATCATCACAAAAATTGAAAAGGCTACTCATTGATCTGTTTGAATATCTGTAGATAAAAGTTCTGTTTGCTATCATGGAAAATTTATTCAAGTGAGTATTTGTTGTCAATAGAATTCTGATCTTTCTCTTTTCTCTTGCCTTTCCAACTTGCCGCGTTCATCGATGCATGTAGTCAAGCATAGACCAAATCTACATTGGTTGTTGAGAAAAATATCTCTGACAACGTGAGCTATTTAAAATCTTTTGAACAATCGCGAAACATTAATCCACGGTATTTTCTGGTTTACAACGTTTGTTTGTGGAAAATGTTTAGTTACAAATTTCTTCAAGGTGATCAAAGTTAATATGTCCCCAGCCACCAGAATGAACGTCAACCAATCGTAACTGAGCTTCTTTATTTTTGTATGCCCTTACGTCCCAACTTCTCTCAATCATGCTTTCATGGCAACCTCCTGTTTCCTGTAGGACCACGTTTCCTTCAACTAAAAGCTCACTGCGCACCCGAGCTATTGCACAGCCTCCTCCAATCAAAAACTTGAAGGTATGCCCTCTAATAACGAAACTGGGTGACGTCAGTGTTCCTTGAGGTCCATCACCTTGTGTTTCACCAGCAGGATGAGAAGGACTGGGCCGATTTTCATAGCCTCCTATCCACCAGTCTCCCTTGTGTCTGGACGGTTGGCCTCTATTTCGTGCTGTCGGGTTGTCCCCATATGTTGGCTGGTTGTTGAATGCCGTGCCGGTCAAGATCCAGCCTGATAAACCGTGCTCAAAGTCAAACAGAGTGCAGCCTTGAAAGAAACAAACACAAAAAAAAAAAAAAAAACAGAAAAGAAAGAAAACGATTGTTTTTTCGCATTCCACAAGGAGAGATAGCCGTAGACATAGACAGAGTCACAGACACGAGCGAGTGGAAGGGGCCTCTTTTTTATACCTTACCGGCCCCTTTGACATACAGTAAACAGCCGCACATAAGAACACACAATTTCAGAGGTCAGACTGATTGTGTTCTTATTTATCGGATGCTTAGTGAAAAATCAGCCTCAGGATGTTCTTAAATGTTCTTAAATTTTTTTAAATTCAGTGCTGTACAGCATAAAAAATGTTGCTAGAAATTTTAATCATGTTTTTGGACAATTACATAAATTGATGGAACAATAATATCAATACAGTAGTTTATAGTATTGTAAAGGCAAAAAATGTAATTCATGATATTAGATATTCTGAAGAGAACAAAGGTGCCCAAAACTTAGCTAATACCATTGGTCAGCAGGTGTGTTTATGGTAATTTGTGTAATTTTGACACCCTTCCCATTTTATAAGAACATTATTTTTTTTTTCCAGGCTGATATTGTTCTTATAAAAGTGGTGCTTTATTTGCCAAATTTCAGCCTGATGTTCTTAATCCATTTGTTCTTATATGCGGGTGTTTACTGTATTTGCTTCCGTCTGCAAATATATAGTTTTTACTTCTCGAAAGCCAACAAAACTACTAAATAGCTGAATATATATTTGTTTCAAAGCTTACCAGTGCAGTTGATTCCGTCTCCCTTAAATCCGCTCCTACATGAACAGCTGAAAGAACCCTCAGTATTGTTACACCAGGCGTGTGTGGAGCAATTATGGGTTCCAATGGTACACTCGTCTAAATCTAAAGTAAAAAAAAAAAAACTAATGCGTGACATGACGTGACGTCCCATGATGACATGACAGAAAAAGATCTTTCTGGTTCGCTTCTGGTAGAACATGCCAAGGGCTTCCTATAAACTCAACGCAATTTTAATTGAGTCATTACAAGGCTACATAGCTGAAGGCTTTTAAAGTTAACTATTATCCAATTATCTAACGGAAGCCTAAAGGAGGGGGGCGAAGGTGGGGTGGGGTCTAAAACCCCGACACTCTTGTACTAGACTTTTACCTGTCTCGCAGTGAGATCCGTTGAATCCCGTTTGGCAAGTACAGTTGTATCCGTTGAGGAGGTCACTGCAAGATCCTCCGTTCTTACAAGGACTGCTGGCACACTCATCCACGTCTGCCGATAAACATTGTTCGAGATATTATACCGCACAAATCGGGAAGGGTAGAAAAGCGCTCTTGAAAAGGCCAACTGTCTACTAAATGCACGTAATAATGACTTCAGATGAAACTCAAATGCAAATAACATTTGAAATTCTTTGCCTGTTGTTCATGGTCACGTATTGCGCATGCGACGTTGACCATGCAATCTCCAAACATTTGGATTTGAGTGTCATCTGAGTTCATTACCAAATACGTTTAGTAGACAATTGGGTCTCCGTGATGGTTGCTATATTTTCTGCTATGACATCGTACTGACGAGATCCAGCTACGTCGAAACAGCAGTCCACGGTTTAATCTTGGCTTTCGGTATGGACTCTATATCATGTAGTTGTTAAGGTTAGTTTTCTACGTGATATCAGCTTCTTCAAAGCTAATCGCACCTTTCACAGATCCTACGTAACCCAGAAGCATTTTTGTTTGTGGTCCTTTGCATTTAATAAAGAACATTTAAATCTTAAGGAAAATTCGTTTCTTTCTTACCTCTCTCACACAACTCTCCATCAAACCCGGCCAGGCATAAACAGCGAAATTTTTTGTCTGTGAAGCCATTCTGACACTTGCCATTATTTAAACAAGGAGCCGACTGACAGGAGTTCTAGAGCGAAAACAGAAGATATGCAGTGTGACATAAACCAGGGCGTTATCGTTGCATTAAAAGACTTTTTCGAAAGAAAATGTAGGAAAACGAAATGCGTGGAGATAATCAGAGCAAAATAATGAAAGAGCATAATGCCAAACCAACTGTAAACACGTTTGATAAACTTCCTTTCTGGGTTCTTACTTATTTGCTGTTTCTGTTGCTGCTGCCGGTGATGTAGTCGTTGTTCCTTTGTTTTTTCTCTATTATCACTTGTTACATATATTTATTTGCATTCTGAATAGACCTTTATTGAATTGTAATGTATTGCATTTTAGTACATTTCATTGCATCCCGTTGCATTCCATTGCATTTCATTGCATTGCGTTGTATTGTATTGTCTGGGCGCGGCGTTGTTGTTCCATTTGTTTTTTTCTTCTCAAAACGTCGCACGAGAAAAGTTTGTTGTGAAGTAAAAATACTTCAATCCTCTTTCATACTTGGCCGACAATTTGAGCTTAAATTTCGCGAAAGCGACCTGAAAAAGGTAAATAAAGGCCTAACGTTTTCGAAAGCGTCTACCAAGAATAGATTGCGGATGTATGCATTAATTTACCAGCGAGATTTAAAAAAGCAACATAGTAACTACTTTTATGAGCCGGCTTTTTCGGTCCGTGTTGGGAAATATTGGTCTCATTCGTTTCTGTCTTTTGTTTTTATGCAACTCTCTGGACCTCGCCTGCGGCTTGATCGTTAAACATATAAAAATAGAACGCGACCAATATTTCCCTACTGACGGACCCCTCGCTGGAACAATAACAGATATATCTAACCTCGGTTCCCTGGAAGACGAAATATTCTTTTATTTTGAGATGCCGTCTATCGGTGGAGTTGTTAAGTTCGCATATGTCATCACCAGTTTCACTCAGTCCAAAGTTGTAAGAGACACAGTCATCATTATGGTAACATTTCAACTGACAGATGTCTTCATCTAGCACCTTTATCTTGGCAATCACATGACCATCCAGTGATTTTCCTCTCTCATATTGACCGAAACGTGTCATTCTGCAATTATCTTCGTTGTATAAGGCGGGTAAAATGGAGAGAATATACAAAAGTTAAATATTTAACAAATAAATTCCATATTGTCTTGCGTGCATCTGTTCAGTGACTGATTGCAGATGATGTCAAAATGTGTCAAGAACAATAGAGGTGATAGCCGAGTGGGTCACGGAATCTCAATACGAATACTTCGCTTCATCCGTAATCTCCATACTCATTGACATTTTCAAAACAGCCGTTTGTGTCAGGAATAAAATGCTCCGTAATTTATTCAAAATTTTGGATTATCAAATGTGATTTAAAAAATGCCACATTTTCAGTTTCCAGATTGGTAAGTGCGGTCCGCATGAGGTAATGAATGAATGTTGAATACTACAAAATATTTTGAGAAATGTTGTGACGCAGATACAATCCACGATGGACTGGACGATAAACTCGATGAATAAAGTTTCAAAAAACTACTGGCAGTACTAATGGATTTTTTTGCTGAACTTGGAAAACATACCATCAGGCTGTCAAAAGCTAAAACAACACTTATCTAAAAACGTAATATTTTATGGTATCGCTCATTTTCTGTTGATCAAAATTTATGTATAACGCGGACGACGATTGAAATTCATAAGGTTGAAACTGGAATAATTTTAGTCTTCCGGCAGTTTTCTGTTTACAATTGCGTATCGCATTTTCGCTATAAGTTAAGCTTCTACTTTTAGCGCTAATGGCATTGATTTTCTCGATGAGGTTAATTTTGAGATTGCTCAGAGAACACAATTAACGAATAACCCTAAAATCTTGCCACGTTATAGAAAAAGACAAAAATTTAACACATAACTATGATTAAATCATAACAAAGTAGTAGTCTCTTAAGAATTGAACATGTGTGATTGGAGCTTTCCTTCGGTAGGATTCCCCGTCACAGAATTAAAAAAAAGCACCGTACCGATTGACGAAGAAGAAACCCTTAACAATACGGTCACACTTGCAAACAAGACTGTCCAGTAAAAAGCGAAGCTCGTGTGTTGCTCCATGCAGCTCAACACGTACAACCAACTGGTAAGGACGGCAAACTAATTTTAATAAGCGAAACCACAAAAATTGCTATTGTACTCACCATGACTAGCTTGGATACGAGCATCAATTAATATTAGCAGGGAACTCCCTAGTTTTCATTACTCAAGCTATTTTCTAACACACAGTTGAATTTGGAACAATTCCACCCATTTCGGTTACTAGAATAACATAATGCGTGCCTCGATGTTAATTGAGTTCAAAGTCTTTTGCACCGAACATGAGTATGAAAAATGTTAACTCATTGTTTTGCTTTTTTATAAATTTTCTGTAAATCTAACTTTATTTGAAGATCTGTTTGTCTTTACAAATTAAACTGATTTGTTAAAAAGCCAGATGCAGCTGCCTCGACCTGTTTTGTGAAACTGTCTCTTAGTAGGTGCCACTATTGTAGTGTACGTACACTGCAATTGAAAATAAACATTATAAGCATTATCCTAGTAATAAATATTTTCCGTAGTCGGTATTTTCCGTTAACATTCTATACATAAACCAAGTAATATTACAAAATTCGTGACAAAATATTCTCTCCCTCTGAATATTGCATGTTCAAAATTATAAAATATTATTTAGCATATGCAGGCATCTAAAGGGATTTCTCTGATAAAATGCAATGGTCCTTCTTAGAACCCCAAATTCGTATTCAAACGAGGAGAATTTTTAATGCTGTTTTGAAAATATAAAAGCAAACAATTTCTTTGTAGCTCTTTAAACAGACCATAAGAGGCATGTGTTGAAGCCATGAAGTCGACTCACGTCGGGTACTAAAATTGCCCCTTTGTTCCACGTTTGTGAGAACAGAATTTATTCCTTTGTCATGCTGCAATATTGTTAGCCAATATCACGATAGTACTAAGAGTATTAGTACTATGAGAATTTTAAGGTAATTGTCATATCTGAAGTTTAAACAGATTATAGTATTTTGTGGTATGAATGGATGAACTCAAGTTCTAATTTCAAAAGTCATGAAAAAGTTGAATAAAATGTTTTTACTTCCGGATAGTTTTCATTTATGGACATGGTTCCTGGAGCGAACAATTTTCAGAAAATGATAACATGGAGCAACGTTACCAAACAACAATGCTGTTCTGAAAAAATGTATCAGATCAGTTTTCAAAATGAAGTGAAGGTGAATAAAGTAATGTGCCATAGTTTCATTTTTCTCTTTAACGGCAATCGAGACTTCTTGGGATACTTTAAGGACCGTTCATTTTTTATGAGGTAGGGGGGGCTGGTGGGATTTGGGGGGGGGGGCCATGCGAAAGAAAATGGTTTTAGAGGGGGGGCCATCCCAAAAAAATATGGGGAAAAGGGGGGTCACGTGAAATATTTTAGTAAAACTTTAAAATGGCCTAATGTTTGAATATCAAAAAAATTGTATAGAATAAACATAGAAGGCAGGATACAAATTTATTTCAAACTTTCCTTCTGCTTTAAAAAAACGATTGGCAACAAAAAGCATTTGTAGCTACTGAAAAGAAGTACTGTCATTTCCGAATGCAACTTTCACTGGCACTCATCTTCATCTTCGCTGTCGTCGATTTCTTCGTCGCCGCTTTGCTGCTATGGGAGTCTCTTTCACCAATGCTGCAAGAAGCAGCAATGCTTTCTGTCAGAGTGTACTCTTCAGGGTACATGAAGGTGTAAACATAATCTCTGACTTCCTGCTTAAGGTTTGTGGTGATTCTGCTTCTTGCAGCATTGGTGAAATAATTCCCTTCCAAGAGCTGTGCGATGTATGGCCCATCTCTTCTAAATAACGACGTGGCAACATTCTCAACTTTAATACACTCTTCCGGGACGGCCGTTCTAGGAGGGTACACAAGGCATTGTGGAAGATCATTTCCTAGCGGATTTCCAACACAGATTCCATAAACTCGTTGGACGTTGTTTTCAGTCCGCTTCCTCTTTCTTTCATTTGACTTTCTGCGGTTTTCTTTTTTCCTTCTCCTTTTGTTGATGTGCTGTTTGAGTATGCCCTTGAATATGCTGTTATCATTGCTCTTCTTATTTTCTAGTGCTTCCATGTCCTCCTTGACCTTCGTAAACTTAGCTTCTATACATTTGATCTGTTTTACATTAAAACTGTGGGCAAATTCTTCGCCCTGCTTTCAAGCAAGCCCATTGAACTGAAAGAGTGTGGAATCGTGTTCCTTTACATCTTTCAATATGACATTCAACTTTTCCATTATTGCTCTGTGCTCTTTGATGGAGAAGTTCAGCTTTCTTCCATCACTGGGCTTCAACTGATACCCTGACATGGAAAACTCACTCGCCCTTTCCGAACAGCTATCCGCACTTAGAAAGATTGCTTCTTTTGCTTGTAAGATGTCAAACAGCCTGGATCGTTCAGCTGTAAACCTTTTCTTAAACGACTCGTCGCGTTCGCCATTATTGCGCATTTTGGAATTTTGCGCATTTGAAAAGCAGCAAGAGTGAGAAAGTAAAGGCAATTGTAAGACATTCATGCTTGCAGCAGAAGAGTCCTCTCAGAGCTGGCCAACCCGCACTGAGAAATGCCAGGACATTGACACAAAATGACAACAGGGCAAGTGCTGACAGCAGTGAAACGGATGAAAGTGACAATGATGAGTATGGCAGTGATGCCATTGACTCTGGGGGAGAAGATGACTCAGGTGACGTCATTCTTGCATTCATCAATTCAGATGAGGAAGATGCCAATGAGAGGCCAAATGCCACACGCTCAGGGCGAGCCATAACTAGGAGATCCGAAATTGACTTCTCTTTCTTTTGATTTGTTTTTAAAACAACAGCTCTCTGTAGTATAGGGATTGTAAATATTGTCTTCATAGTGAGCACAATAACGTGAAGTAGGGGGATAATAGAGAAATATTAAAACAGTTGAAATCTAAATATTGTTTGTTCAATTTTTTTTTTGGGGGGGGGGGGTCAGCCCAAAAAATGACCGCTATAAGGGGGGAGGACATATGAAAAAATTGGTAAGCTGAGGGGGGGTCATGCGATTTTTAAATGGTGCATCCCAAATCCCACCAGCCGCCCCTCCCTCATAAAAAATGAACGGTCCCTTAACCGGTCATCGGTGTAATATTTACTACATAAATTAATAATGTGTTCAGTTTAAAGTGAAGTAAGAGTGAGAATGCCATCATCTGAGAAAAATAACCAGAAAAAATGAAAATCAAATGCATTATTGCTGTTCTGTATAAAAACAATATAAAAATACATTGTTCGCTATTATGTCACTTTGTCACTTTGTTACTCTGTTACTTTGTCACTCTGTCACTCTGTTACTTTGTTACTTTGTCACTTAGGCACTTTGGCACTTTGTCACTTTGTCACTCTGTCACTTTGTGGCATTGTCACTTTGTCCCTTTGTCACTTTGTCACTTCGTCACCTTGTCACTTTTCACTTTTCACTTTGTTACCTTGTCACTTTGCTACCTTGTCACCTTGTCACCTTGTCACCCTGTCACCTTGTCACCTTGCCACCTTGTCACCTTGTCACCTTGTCACCTTGTCACCTTGTCACCTGGTCACCTTGTCACCTGGTCACCTTGTCACCTTGTCACCTTGTCACCTTGTCACCTTGTCACCTTGTCACCTTGTCACCTTGTCACCTTGTCACCTTGTCACCTTGTCACCTTGTCACCTTGTCACCTTGTCACCTTGTCACCTTGTCACCCTGTCACCATGTCACCCTGTCACCTTGTCACCCTGTCACCCTGTCACCCTGTCACCTTGTCACCCTGTCACCCTGTCACCTTGTCACCCTGCCACCTTGTCACCCTGTCACCTTGTCACCCTGTCACCTTGTCACCTTGCCACCTTGTCACCTTGTCACCTTGTCACCTTGTCACCTTGTCACCTTGTCACCTTGTCACCTTGTCACCTTGTCACCTTGTCACCTGGTCACCTGGTCACCTTGTCACCTGGTCACCTTGTCACCCTGTCACCTGGTCACCCTGTCACCTTGTCACCTTGTCACCTTGTCACCTTGTCACCTTGTCACCTGGTCACCTTGTCACCTGGTCACCTTGTCACCTGGTCACCTTGTCACCTTGTCACCTTGTCACCTGGTCACCTTGTCACCTTGTCACCTTGTCACCTTGTCACCTTGTCACCTTGTCACCTTGTCACCCTGTCACCATGTCACCCTGTCACCTTGTCACCCTGTCACCTTGTCACCTTGTCACCCTGTCACCCTGTCACCTTGTCACCCTGTCACCCTGTCACCTTGTCACCCTGCCACCTTGTCACCCTGTCACCTTGTCACCCTGTCACCTTGTCACCTTGCCACCTTGTCACCTTGTCACCTTGTCACCTTGTCACCTTGTCACCTTGTCACCTTGTCACCTTGTCACCTTGTCACCTTGTCACCTGGTCACCTTGTCACCTTGTCACCTTGTCACCTTGTCACCCTGTCACCTTGTCACCTTGTCACCTTGTCACCTTGTCATCTTGTCACCTTGTCACCTTGTCACCTTGTCACCTTGTCACCTTGTCACCTTGTCACCTTGTCACCATGTCACCCTGTCACCTTGTCACCTTGTCACCCTGTCACCCTGTCACCTTGTCACTCTGTCACCCTGTCACCTTGTCACCCTGCCACCTTGTCACCCTGCCACCTTGTCACCCTGTCACCTTGTCACCTTGTCACCTTGTCACCTTGTCACCTTGTCACCTTGTCACCTTGTCACCCTGTCACCCTGTCACCCTGTCACCCTGTCACCCTGTCACCCTGTCACCCTGTCACCCTGTCAGCCTGTCACCTTGTCACCTTGTCACCTTGTCACCTTGTCACCTTGTCACCTTGTCACCTTGTCACCTTGTTACCTTGGTACCTTGGTACCTTGTTACTTTGTTACCAAGTTACCTTGTTACCTAGTTACCTTGTTACCTTGTTACCAAGTTACCTTGTTACCTTGCTACGTTGTTGTTTTGTTGCTTAGTTACTTTGTTACTTTGTTTTCATTACAATCCTCTTGACAGCTCCACCAAAGCTTGATGCTTTCTATGCACAATACCTATATCCGCTTCCAACTCCTTGTAAGTGCCCTTTCGAAGAGTCATGTAAGGGTGGTCAAGACTGCCCGTGTAAAAATGGATACGAAGGTCCACTATGCAGTGTTTGCAGTTCAGGATACAACAAACCATTGAAAATCTTCGCAGGATGGCCATCAATGTAATGAATTGTGGGCCAGTTGTCGATAATTGTTGTCTTTGAAGTATTTCAATGTGGACAAGCCGAAGAAAGACCAAGAAGAAAAGAGAGGGCCTTGCGATCGACAAGCTTTTTTAAAGGTTAAGCTCATAATTGGCTTTTATCAGGTCACTCACGGTTTGCTGGATGCGATCTCGTACATAAAATGGCCAGGCTCTCTTGAAACTATAGTGCTCCTGATTTATTCAGTGAAATATGCAGCAAATAGCTCCTGTCCAGTGCCAGAATTGCAATTCAATGCCTTTGGAAGCCACTGTACTATGATGGCAATGAACGCTGCTGTCATTTACTTTTCCTGTATCGCTTACGGAGTGCACAAAATGATCATCTTAAGAAAAAGCAGTCTGAGAGACAACAAAAATCCTAAATTTCCCAAAGCTAGCTCAATTTTACGCAAAGGCAATGCGTTGGTCAGTGGTCGCAAGCTCAAGCATTTTGTGATCAGAATTTAACTATTTCAAAGTCTATTCTCACAGAAAAAATATATCAAATTAGTGTTATGTAAGGTTTTCCTTGCCAACGCGACAAAATAGAATGTCGAACCAAAACCGCGACAAGGTCTATCGATTGCTCATTGGACATCTCTATGGCCAACGCCAAGGTTTTCAGGATCTAAAATCAAAAGCGTTAAGCCCTACGCTAGATTGAAATCTGAAATCTACGATTCCATTTTCGTGGATGACAAGTCACTAGCTAAAACAACCGCTAAGCGTTTCTCCTCCGGACTTTTGGGACTGAAACTAGCAAACATGATTGGTAGAACAGTTATTAATTAGCTGCGTCTATGGCCTTGGCGCTCTTGTACCTCTTAAAGGAAAGAAACGAGCTAAATGAGAACAAAACTCACTTTGTGGAAGCGCCCTTCTATCTCTCGATGATAGCCCCGTTGGGGACTTTCATATGAATCGAAAAGCTCGGAGATGCTAATTGTCACGCTTAGGGTTATGAATCAAGGATTCTGGCCTCACTAAGAGTGTTGATGACAAAACACCACTATTTGTAGCTGTCAAAGTATCTTTTAGGTCTCACTCGAAGAGATAATAATAAAATGAACGCCCTTATTTCCGTCTTTAAGCCGGATTCCGCCGATCTCTCGAGTCCAGTCTATTAGCGAGGGCTCCTTACTGGAACAGCAGCTGATAATCGAGCTTTTTTTCCTGCTTGAAGCATGTGTTTTAGTATTCCGGGAGGTACGAGCTATTATTTAAGTTCCAGGTTTAAGTAAACTGGTGTTTATAGGGTTTCTTATGTGTTCTTTGTTACAGTAACTTTATGTTCCCAGTGTTATTAATCCAGTGTTTAGGATTTTTAATGCGTTCCGGGGTTTAGCATTCTCTGGCGTTCTGCCGTTCCGCCGTTCCTGGGGCCCGTTTCTCGAAAGCCCTGGAAAATTTTTGGGCCCGCAAAGCCATTTTTAACTAACCTGTATCTACAAACAGAGAGCTGTATACGCCTGAAACTTCTTGTATGAAGGAAACCTCTGTTCACATTAAGGATATACGCGAATAAAACAGCTCTGTAATCATAAGGCTTAAGATTTTGCTTTGGGTTTCCGGGTGCGAAAGGTTTTCGGGACCTTCGAGAAACTGGCCACTGTTTTCAATACTACAAACCAAAAGGAAAAATTATCACTCAACCGACCTACTAACCCATGCAGCTTAGAACAATGCTGTTTTCCCGCCGGGTTAAGAAACCTACAGTTACGTTTGCCATCAACATTTCACAAATCACTGCCGGCAATGGTCCTCGGTCCTTCCTCTTAACGCATTTAGTCCCAGACCCCACACCAGACGACGTATATTCAACTGCCATGGCCACAAACAAATACACCCAGATTCAATGCAGGTAACATTAATATATATTTTAATATAATTAGAGATGTTGGCAGAGACCTACATAGCTACAGCTGGATGTACCACACTTCCGAATTCGGTTCTTCAACTTTGCTAATGTACATAGCCAACTGGTTAAACAGCCAGCAGCTAGTAGGGGTAACATTTTTTTTGTTGTAATGATTATGACACACACTGGTTACAATAATATTATACAGCTACATACACTGCTTACAAGGCTAATACAGTTACTTACACTATTTACAATACGTCTTATTCAATATGATCACTTCCACCAGTTACAATAATAAGACGTACACTTCTCACATTACTTAAAATACGGTACAGTGACTTGCACTACTTACAACCCAAATGCCACGATCACTTACGCTACTTAAAATGCTAATACTTGCACTACCTACAGTACAATACGATATCTCATTTTGCGTACAATACTAACCCTTACAGTACTTGCCCATTTTGCAACACATTTCGATTACTTAGCCTAACATGATCCAATGCCTCCGTTTTCAATACTGCTTCTTTCTGTTTACAGCTTACACAATTAGCAACTAAGTTATTTTATAATACTACTTGTAAGTGTTAAAGTATATAGCATCCTTTATAGAAATATTGCAATAGGTATGAGTTTAACAAGGGTTAGCTAACGTTTTCTCGCTTCCTCGTTCTTTATGTTGTTCTTACGTTTTATCCAAAACTCGTTTTCAGCGGATCGCTAACATTTTGAAACAACTGAACGGATATGGGATAAGAAAGGACAAGGTTTAAAACTGTTTTTGTTTGTAGCTTTTGATGAAAGACTATTATGTACGCGATGTTTGGCTTTGTCTCAACTAGTTCTGTCTAGGATTGAAGTAATGATAATAAATATTCCTTGTTTTTGCTTTTTTTTTTGTTTTGTCTTGTTTCTTTTTGGTTCTTTTTCGAGTTAAATATGGCCTTTTTTATGTCTATTAGAAAGTTCTCGTCCATACTGTATCTAAGAGTAGAGGTATCTGTCTCTTTCTTGAGGGTTGTGTTCATCAGCTTTGGCCAACAAGTTGTAGTAGGGGTGGGACTCGTCGTGTTTGCTCAATTACAAATCACAATATGGCACATCCCTCGTCATATTCACCTCCAGTCGGTCAATCAACTCTGAGAAACTGGGACGAGAAGATGGATCTTCTTTCCAGCAGTCAGACATCAGTTCATATCTGTCATGGATTAGCAGATGACAGTCAGTCTACAATAATTATCATATACAGTGTGTACATGTCAATCTACAACCACGTATCAGTCTTATCAGTTTTAAAAGAAGGTTAATAGAGATAAGTGAATAAAGATGGCGAATTTTAAGCTCGGTAATGAAATATGAAAAGTGAACTGATCAACATGACACGAGCGAGGGACAAAGAGAAAATCTGAGTCCCCGACAGCCGGATCGAACCTACGTCTCCCGATCGAACACCGGGCGGGTGCTCTATCCTTTGAGGTACGAGATGAACTCTACATACGAACTCAGTTAAATGACCTCAGTTAACTGACCTTGCTCTCCATGACTTCTCGTAGCTCAGTGGATAGAGCGCCCACCATGTGTTCGGGAGGTCATGGGTTCGATTCCTGTCGGGGACTCAGATTTTTTCTGTGTCCTAAGCTTGTGTCATGTTGATCAGTTCACTTTCCACAAGGTTAATAGCGTAGGACTCTACCAAGTTAGCTACTTACACTTCATTACAACACATATCAGGCCTTTCCATGCGATAACCAGTCTTCAAAAGTCTATACAGCTCTGAGTTACTCAACGTGGGATAAGGAACACCTCCTGAAATGCATTAGAAAAAAAAAAGTTATGTATCAAATTGTTTGTGAGCCACTGAACCCAGAAAATGAATTATGAGAGAGTATTGAGAGCATCGATTTAATTACTGGTCATGGAGTCCATTCCTGGGAATTTAGTAATTTAGCGCTTAAATAACACCTAACAGCTCTAACAACTTAGAAAACAAAAAAGCGCAAATAATGTCATCACGATTAATTAATGCGAATATATTCCTGAAATAAATGAAGAAAGAACTGAAAAATAAAAAGTTAATATTTATTTAACTTACCTATGGTGGCCATTTCCCAAAGAAGTATACCAAAGGACCAGCTACACGAAAATATAAAAGATCAACAAGAGCACTGTTGTAAGTACATATACTAGACAAAACTATAATACATTCATTACAGTTACAAGCTGCCCATCGATCAACTCTTACGCTTCTTTCGTGCTCTCTTAACCCCCCGGGGACATACTAACTCGATAATACAAGCTAAAGCATGGGTCAATCATTAATTTGCCATATACTCCGTGGTAAAACAAGGTACTGGGCAAGGAGTTGTTAGATCAAAGTTACCTCAAGGGATCAACAAGCGGCCACTACACCCGAGAAAGAAAGGTTTCCTAACATTATACGTCAGAGAGGAAAGAAAAATGTTTAGCCTTTCACAGAAAGATTGACTTACACGTCACTCTTGATGGTATAAGTGCTGTCAAAAATTGATTCTGGGGCCATCCATTTCACAGGAAGCTTCTTCGTGTTCTTCCCGCTGTACACGTCTTCATAGATTTGCCGCATCAATCCAAAGTCTGACACTTTGACTCGGCCA
Source organism: Orbicella faveolata (assembly GCF_042242905.1). Lineage (NCBI taxonomy): Eukaryota > Metazoa > Cnidaria > Anthozoa > Scleractinia > Merulinidae > Orbicella > Orbicella faveolata. The sequence goes on from NW_028301563.1 coordinate 26,705,596, forward strand.
TCATTGCCAACCAGAATATTACGGGCTGCAAGGTCACGATGAATTAAGTCTTTCTCTGCGAGATGATTCTAAAAAAGAATCGTGAAAGAGATGAGGACAGAGAACACTTAATTAATGGCAACATAAATTATGCTGCTTTTCAACACTAAGCATTTTGTTATATTTTTTTTCTTTTGTTTAACACTTTGTAAAAATCCTTTGCAACAGTCCTTTCCTGGAATGTTGGTTTCGCCCTTGGAAAGGACGATCTTCCTTGACTTCTTCGCTCGATCGCGTCTTCGTCGCTCTAACATCGACCTCGCCCTCTCACTTCGGGTGTGCGGATAACTTTTCAGCGAAGGATTAAGTGAGGGTCGACTTGAGGCTAGTGTGTTTGAAATAATCAATGAGCAGCTAGATTTCACAGGATTCGTTTAGACAACCTTTCCCGCGGGAGGAAGTCGAGAGTCACTTCTGAAAAGTATCGTAGTTTAGCGATTTACCAAGTAGTTATAGCAGTGCCTACCATTCCCTTTGCTATTTGCCAAGCAAAAGAAAGCAGCTTTTGAGCATCAAAGCTATCTGTTTCTTCTTCATCGTCATAGCTATCATCATAAACACTTTCAGTTGATATGGATATGCCAGAAGAGTTGCTGACTCCATGTGATGTCGATGGTATCGACAGCATCTCGAAGTTTTTCTCATCCAGAAAATCGTTACTCGTTTCCTCAATAGAGAAGGCAACATAAAAGAACACCACTTAACAAATAATGATTGCATTCGAAGGATACTGAAGAAAAATAAATAAATAAGTAAATCGTGGTATTTTGCACTGCTGTGCTAATTGGGTACACTATAATTTTGGAAACAAATATTGTAAATGGAAGTGAGAACTTCTTAAAATGAGTAAATGATTAGTATTTTATGGGAGCTCCGCTTCTAGGCGTGGCTAAATCTATGTTATGTGCAACCAACGAAATTTCGTGAATATCCTTTATAGCCTCAAGGTGCAAGCAGTTTTAAAAGCTAAAAACTACTAAGGAAATATAAAAAAGCCATCCTTTTCTGTTCTCAATTTCTTACTTTTGAAAGATTCCCAGAGGACATGGTTGTACCAAGGGTGATATCTCTGTTATCTGGTGACGGAGGCAACTCTATCATCTGCAAAGTTTGTCCTGGCAGTGGTTGATTGATCTCTTTCTGATTATGGTCTTTTTCCTGAATGGCAACAGTATTGACCTACCATAAAATACAGGTGTTAAAATCTCCCTTTATTGAAAATCATGCGCAAACCAGTGTATCAAAATAACTTCCTCCGGCACGTTAAAGCGTGTCGCTGAATATAAAGGAATGCAAGTCATGGTTTTGCATTTGAATAACGCTTGTTTCAATAAACTTGCCACGTCGTTAATTTGCCAGAAATATTCTATTCTTGGTAATGTACCTTTCAAAGCTAAAAAATTAGCTACACTTTAAGTGGGAAGGCAAAGAATAAGTAAATTTGTAATTTGAAAGTAACATTTGAACCGTTCAATGCATTTGGAAATATTTCAAATAAGTCCTCATACATTCATTCCGTTCCTTCCTTCGAGGTCTCTTCCTTCCTCTCTTCTTTTCTACCCTCTTTTATTCGTTCTTCCTTCCCTTCTTTCCTCTCTCCCTTCCTCCCTCTCTTCCTTCATCTCTTCATCCAACCCTCCACTGATTTTCCTACCAACACTCACTACCCACCCATCAACCCACGCCAGCTAACCATAAGATATCACAAATGACAGGTTACTTCCTTCTAGGATTTAAATGTTCCATTCTCACGGCTCTACACAATATACAACATCCCGTTTCCCTTCCGCGGGTAACACTTTCGTGGAGTCAAAGGCCGCAGAACTTGCAGGTAGCACCCCTTCTCACTTCCTAGTTCTAGAATCCCAAGACATGTCCGTTCAGAAATTGGTTTAATTCAAGGCACCTACTTGCCCACATCCGCTCTCTTCTTCTCGAGAATTAAACGTCTCTTTATCTTCATAACACTTTCTCTCCTCTTTATCCCCAGTAGTCTGGTTTTGATTGTTCTAGAGTACAATGAACAAGATTAGTTCATAACTGTACTAGCAAGATGGGTTTGAACGTGGAAGTAATTCAAGTTACTAAAGTAAGGAATGAACATTATTGGATGGACACTTTTGCTGTGTCTGGAACCGCACACAGCCTAATTGAGAGACATCTAGCTATTGGAAATCCTCTAACTGCAGGTTGAATTGTTAACTTTGATAGATTGGCAAGAACCCCATTTAATTAGCTCGAACTATCTCGGGAAGGCCTACGTCACCACCGCTTGGAAATAAAATTAATATCAACACATTACCACCATACAATTGAAGCATCACCAAATTAGTGAATATTCTATTAGCAAAATCCTTACCTTTTGTCTTCTGCGTCGTAACCAATGCAACAAGTCACCAAAAGGAACATACTCTATCACCAGGAATTTGGGCTCCTGCAAAGTGCAACACCCAACCAGGGACACAATATTCTGATGTGCACCCAACAGCTTCATCTGCTCGATCTCCTGCAAGAACTCCTCTTTTTGTTGTTCACTTGGATCATCTGAGCACAAATGCTGCAGTTAAATTCCCATTTGCAACTAACAGAGGCTTTAAACACCAGAATCATCAAACAATCTGCATTTATTAGGCTTTACGTCAGTCGTGATCTACTGGACGGTTCGACATAAAATTAATTGACTTGCATAGGTGTTGTATGAAATAGGACTACCTGCCACCAAACTATCAAGGAAAATTGCTTATGTGCTATAATTCTTAATGCCAACTTGACACTAACGAATTACAGTTGGCGTTCTGTCTGTAAAAGACCCAAAACTTCCAGCCTAAAATGGGTCAAGTCGTTGCAAATCATCGAACGGAGAGAACTACCCTAGTGTAAAGATACGTCCCTTTGTGCATGAATTTGTAAAGTGACTGCAATTACCTTGCAACACTTTCACAGCAACCACCTGGCATGGCTCCTCTGGCTTCAGTATTTTTTCAGTGTCAAATACTTCTATCCCAACTCGTCTTTTTAGACTTGCTTTGTAAACCACACCAAACGCTCCTCGGCCCAGCTCTTCCCCGTATTCTATTTGCCCTGGAAGGAGTTCCCACTTGTCAAGTGGGATAATTTCGCGAGCTGAACGTGATGGTCTGTGGAAGATGGGAAAATAGTTTAGTCACCAAAACATGTACAGTTCATATCATGGACTAGTAATAGTATAGGACACTTTGTTACTTTAATTGCTCGTCACTGGTCTAATCAGAGGTGATGGAAAGCAACCATTCTGTGTATAAGTTCCAAAATTCATGATAAGCTTTCCAATGGTAAATACTGTAGCTATGCACACACTAGTAAAGCTATTCCCAGCCTCCGAGCGTGAATCCTTGCTCGTCTCGATGACGTGTAAGTCCCTTCTAGGTTACCTTTTGACCTAACCTCGAGCAGGCGTTCATTTTTCTCTCGTTTGTCCAGAAAAGCAATGCCCGACCGCAGATTAGGTTGGCCTGGCACCTAGGCGACCCTATTTATACCACAAGGTGGCGGAAATCATTCCAAAATTAGATGATGTGCTTAGGAACACAGCTCAGTGACCCTTGGAGAACGCTCCAACCTGGACCATTAGGTCTAGAGTTTTACGCATACATCAGGCCAATCCGTCTCTAAACAGTTTGCTTAACATTTCATATCCCTTCCAGCTCTGAAAAACACAGTTCAAGGTTCAACTATGATTATTTGTCTTGTGGTCAGTAAGGTAAAGGTCAAGTCTGCATACCGGCGAAGTGGCCCCTCTGGCCGGAGCTCGTCCCGGTTCTGCAGCATGAAGCGACTAGGTGTATTTTTACGCCCCCCTAGATGGGATGCTAGTCCATCACAGAGTTAACCCCAACATTAAATTCCCGGTACCCAGTTATACACCTGGGTGAAGAGGGGCACTGTGAGAGCAAAGTGTCTTTCCCAAGGACACAGCACAATGACCCCGGTCACCATGAGGCCATGAAAGTGGGGCTATTCTTCGCGCTTAAGATTATAAATTTAAGCAAATAAGAAGCTTTAAGTAGGGAAAGTATATAAGCCTCGCATGTCAAAGCAATGCCTGCTTGGAACGGAACCGCGGTGTATTGTACCACTTCCACGATGTTACGCAATATTTAATTTTTCGTATTCTTAATAGAAGAAAAAAAAAAGCTACCGCATCGATCGATTTACAGGGCTGAAGTTAGAAAATAAGCTCAGTTTAATAAGAATTCGTCGCAAGCACATAAAAATCTGGGAACCCTAACTTGCCAAGTTTTAAAACGAAATCATGCCAGGAGGCAAGCGTTGTTCCCTGGTGCACCGTTCTTTGTAAAATATGGCAATTTTGGGGTCCCATATTTCCATGCGTTTGCAGCGATTCTTATTATATTTGGCTGATAAATCTGATGGTAAGGTTTTTTTGTTGTTGTTTAAATTCAAAAAAATAAATAAATAAATAAAATGGAAAAGTGTGACTTTGTCGAAGTGTTCCGTTACAACGTCCATTCATGTAGTTTCTAGCCGCTCCCGTTTAGAATAACCAATAAACGTTTACGTTTCATGGTAAGGAGTAAACAGTGAATAACTGACCTTTTCACTGGCTTCGGATGAAATCGTCTGTAGCACCATAAGCTTAGAATGAAACAAAGCACCAGAAACAGAACGATGGCAATGCCAGAGGCGATGTAAATTATTGGTTGAACAACTGACCGTATAACAGTTACTGCAAAAAGCATAGTAAACTCAGTGTTAGTAATGGGCTATACTGGAAAAGTACTGGCTAACCAAAATTCCGAAGGCAGCCAAAATTCAGTTGAAGGAAGCTTTAGGCCTTATTTTGATCTTATTTTGTTTGAACAAGCAAGTCTACCAAAAGCGAGTGCAACTGTCGATGCACATTTTACATTGTGTTTCAATATATAATCTGTTCAGACTATCAAATATATATCTGAACAGAAAGATTAAAGTGATTTCTAACTCAGATATCGTCGCCATTCCATGTTACCGACCTCAAAGGAAATAGTGAGCTGTACATGTCAGGTTTCACTATCAGTCATAACTCTAATACTAAGGAAGTTTTACCCCCCTCCCCCCACCCCCCCCCCCCCCCCCCCCGCCACTGAAGCAAACCGATCCCACAGGCCCCAAACAAGATTCGCCATGCACAACGCCTAAGTCAATTTTTGGCTGATCAGATCTTTTACAGGTCCTACTTATACTAGCAGCATTTCCATTCGTGATCCCTTGCTATATTTACGGTCTACACCCTTTTAGCAGCTTCTTTATGTTCCCACTTACCAGAACGAGCCAGAGTAAAAACTAACAGATATCCTCTTCTCTGTATATCGTCGTCTGAGTGAAATATTATTCGTACTTGGTCCCCAGTTACAAGAACATTTTCGCCAGTCTTGTTCCCACAATACACACCAAATGTTTTGTCCATTCCGTCGGTAATCCGCAAGTAGTCTTTGCTGAAAAGAAAGAAAAACTGAACTAAATAATGTTATGCACCATCTGAAAAACTTGTAACCTTAATGAAAAATACCGAAAAATAAAATTTGAATTTTATAAAATGTATATACCCGAGCGTTGGTCACTTTGTTTTACTCCATATGAAGTCACTTTTCAGGCACACATATAGCACGATCATACTGGCATAGAAAGGTGTAAGAAGGTCTTATATTTTGACCTTATATGGTCAAGCAAATATTATGCTTGATCTTATATGCATGATCAAATGGCGTAATAATTAAATGCTCGATATTTTGAAATATGTTCATGACATTTTGAAATAAAACAATTCAAGAGCATTTGCTAATAAAGCTCGAAACAGCTCATTAGGCTATGACTGCATTTGACACTTGAATCCTAATGAATCCAGTCCAAATGCATAGATCCAGAATAGGTAGAATCTCACCAAAAGCGTAATGCCATTGCATGATGCAAAGCTACATATTGGATAAATGTACCTAATTAACTCTATACTCGCATTTGTATCACTTACTTGCAATATGGAGTGTATTCCACGTCAAAATCGTGAAAGAAAATGTTCATCGACCAGCCTTCTGGGATAGGATACATTGAAGTATTGTCAAAATTCCTTGTGTAGCTCTCGGGATATCCCTCACTGGTCATTACGTCGAATATATCTGGGCCAGACGCTGTTAATACCAAGGTAGTTTTTTTTTGTTTTAGTTTCATCTAGGTTACAATGGTGTCATCCAAAGAATTGTTTTCAAACATGCCCAATGTGCACAAACAGATACGTTTCGTCAAAAGACTCTAACCAATAGTACCACTGGTAAATGATCATGTTTCGTCAAAGAACCCTTACGATTCGTACAATTGGTACGAATGGAAAGCTCCTCAGTCGATTGGTATACAATTCAGTGGTAAAGTGCTCCTCATTAACACTTGAGAACCATACGAAAGCGATTTGTCAATTGGCACCAATGGCACCATTGTCACAAATGGAAAAGTAGCCAGTCACTTGGCATCCATCGGTTACCATTTGTAAACTGCTTTAGCTTATATCAACAACTGAAAGCAGCGCAAAAAGCTTTTGTCGATTGGTAACATTGGTACCATTGGTTCCATTGATACAAATGAAAAAACAGGCAGCCAATCGGTAAACCAACTGCATAAAGCGTGAAAAAAAATTATAATTTTCCATAATTAGATTCATTTCACTAATGGAATACCAGTGGTTGAGTGGGCAACCCATTGGTACGAGCGGAAGAGACCCCAACTCAGTCTGGGGTTGCTGGAAAACTTCCTAAGCACCCATAATACGATGCAATATCACTGATGGTATACCAACTGATTTTCAACTAAAGCCGATGGTGGAATTAAATATCACCATGCCCAGACTATTGCCACAGAAAAATATTCTAAGTGTCCTTAACGAGATATATATTTTACGAAAGGAAACCCAATCGATCGTCGACTCAGTCCATTGGGCTAGCTCTGTCTGTTTGTGTGCACTGGACAACCTTCATTTTTTTTTTTGGAGAATATACATTATATCCACTGACAAAGTTGTTAAGTTAAACTCTTTCAAGATTTGGCATGACTTGAAACCCAATTTAACATGACTTGAAAGATGAGAATTTTTGATTTCTTTTTTGGGCTGTCATAAATAAAGTTGCATGTAACAGAGTATGGAATAAGCTAGAACAACTGTTTCCATGGAAGTGTTCAAGGCTAGAACATCAAGCTTTTTATAAACTAGTTTTTAACAGACGCTTTCTGGACAAATCTCACGGTGCTTCTCTCCGCCTAAGAGTACACAAAGTCTCTTCAGGCTTACTTGGAGGTGATTCTCAGACACTGTTCATGACAACAAAAGAGATAAGCTTGGCCAGGAAAAAAAACAAACAAACAAAAAAACATCTTACTTGGGAAGCTAACTCGGAGTTCTCCCATTTCAGTTCCATACTGGTTGATTGCCTGACAGGTGTAGTTTCCTTCCTCGTACAAACGGATGGTTGCGGTGTTTGTTGTATTCGTCAGTACTGTAGAGTTCCGTATCAGTGTTGTGTATATGGGAGGAGTTCCTCTGGCTGAACATGACAGAATGCCTCCTTGTGTTGCTAACAAGGCAGCTGGAAATGCTATCGCCGGTGGAACTGGTGGTTAGAAATGAAAACCTGTTACCCTTAATGTTAAAGAGAGTACTTCTTACTGTTTAAGATGCATAGATTACGTCAAAATTTGTCGTGGGAAGGCACACTGATATACATCTGGAGTGTGGTCACGTTACGAGCTCATAAAATCCAGTAACGTCATATAAACAATGGAGTTATAAAATGTGACCTTCCGGGATCCTCGCAATGGATTGCAACTTAAAAAACTTTTTTGTCTCAGCTCTTGCTTAAAAGAAGCAATGAGGTAGAAAAGAAACCTGAGGCAATTTCTTCTCTTCCGAAGCTCTTTCAAAACAAAGTCCTAAGAGGTGGTAAAAAACATTGCCTCTAATGGGCCCAAAAAAAGAGAAAAAAACTGAGTGTTTGTTTGTTTGATCAGGCTTGCCTACTCTTCGGATTTCCGACACTATTGATCATTTTTACTATCCGCTCACGGAAAGCTGTTTTGCAAGACCGAATCTCAAAATGCGTGTCTGTTGCCTCTTGCAGGGGGTTAGTGTTTCAGTAAGGGATCCACCGGAAGCAAAGGATAATGAGTTACCAATTTCGGGGTACAATCTATTTTTTTCAAAGTGCCTCTTTCATAGATACCTTGTCTTATGGCTGTTTGTATCTCGGCTTCGTTCAGTGCAACATCGTAAACTTTCATTTCCGCGATTTTCCCTTTGAAATATGGATCATTGGTACCTGTAACCCCCATTCGAACTCTGTTGCCTTCAGTAGAAATTTGAAAACCTGCAGAAATGTTCTTCGAGATACTTAAATGTCCATTGATATACAACGAGATATCAGCGGGGCCATAATTGTAAGTTGCTGCAACATGGGCCCACACTCCTGTTGTGAGAACCTCAGCGGCTGATGTTTTTATTTCAAACAATAGATTATTGCCTCTGTTGGTGATTATACTGAAGAATTTCTGTTCGTCAATCCCTATAAGGACTCCATTATTGTATCCCCCGTAGCTGAATAGTGGTCCATCTTGGCCTCTGGGTTGCACCCAGCACATCAATGTGATTGACAAATGAGTGTCCAGGCCTCCTCTATTCGGAAACTCGATGTAGCTGGCGAGGGTGCCAAAAAACATGTACGCTCCGCCTGGGTCGCTGTAGGGTCCTTTTGTTATCGCAACATCCCCCAGGATTCCCTCTGGCTGCCTGTCGTATTTTTCTGCTGCTCTATAGCGTGAATTCAAAGGGTAGAAGGCGACTGGTTTTGGCAAAGCTAAGTGTAAAACAACAGTATTGACATCATCACACATGGCAAACAAATACGCTGGGCTGTCTGTTATATTCGCCCTTTTTAGAGTTGCCATTCAGGGTTGAAAGCGAGGAGCAAAATATACTCATGTGGACTCAAGTTTAGGTAGACTCAAAGTATTCAAGAACCACTTAACTACTAGCTCTAACGGAAACAGCGAGTTATATTTCGAAGAGAACCCCTCCCCCCTTGAGTTAAGGGTAACAGGGGCATGACAATGATACACTACCAAACACTTTTCCATTATTGGACGAGAACGAATCACATTACTTGCTTCTAAACTGACTCTGGCTAGCAATATTGGAATAAAACAAATGCTCAAACTTTAGTAAACTATTGGTGAAGGATTTTATCAAGTTACCACGGCAACTGTATGACCTGTTTAAAACCCTCTTAGTTCCATCTTTGAGGTGGCTGGCGACAGTTTCCAGCACTTTCCAACACGTCTGTCTAGGGGGTTCATAGCCACCTTAAAAAACCATTGAACATAAAGTTCACCGTAGAGATTCCACTTTTGCGATTTACGGCAAAGCTCTGACTGATACGTAATCGCGCCTTCCGCGAAGTGTAGCGACCAAGTCATGCTACGTTAATTACAAATACTGCAAACAGAAAAGGGTACTTACTGTATGGAACAGCAGCGAAATGTATCAGATATCCTCTGCTTTCGACATTGTGGTCTGAGTGGAATTTTATCAACACCTGATCGCCAGCTAAAGAAACGTTCCTCCCAGTCAGCTGACCACAATATTTACCAATTATATTTCCTTCATCGTTGATAATCTCTAAATAGTCATATCTGCGAGAAACGTTAACATTCTATAAAAGTCATAAAAGAAGGATACTCTAAAATGTGTGACAATTCTAGGTTATTACATAACTTGTTTTGAAGGGCACATAACTAGAATTAAGAAATCGTATTTTTCAGTTCCTAGTCCATTAAATTCAAAGCATTGCACTTGATATCTGTCCCGAATGGTCGCCCACCAACACTGGTTGTCTTGTAGTTTTAAATTTTTCTGTTTTAAAGAACTAATTGGCTCTTATAAAGTCAGACGAAAGATTCTTTTTTTTTTTCCGGAGACCTTTCCCGTTGTTTAATGACACAACTTGGACTTGGCCTTTTTTTTGTATGGACTAATAAGACATGCAAACTTATGTCGGATGTAAAGGATATTACACGGCAGCGCCAGGTTATGAATCTTATTTTCGAGTTGCAAAAACGATATCTTAAGAACGAGCGTAGCGAGTGATGCTTGTAATCATTTACAATGGAACTTATTAAATAACAGTGTTAGCAGTTTATTCATTAAATAAGTAATAAATACGGTAATAAATATAGTTTATTCGTTAAGTAAGTTAACTGATTTTGTCGTGGTCAATAGATAACACGTATATAAGGTTAAAGTCACAGCTATGTACTTTACCCGCATCGTGGATTATCCTCCAAAACAAAATACGTAAAGGATATCTTCATCGTCAGGTTATGTGGAATAGGCACCGTATAATTGCAGTCCATATTGTTTGGGGAGTAGGCAGGATAACCTGGACTTTCCAGTGTGTTATTAATCACCGAACCACAACCTGTATAAGGAAAGGTATATATGTCTAGGAAAACACATCGCAGGATAGATATATGCATAGGATAACACGTACCACACAATAGACCACGAACGAGTTCTTTCTGATGACTTAACCCTAAACCCTTCAGCGAGCCGCAGCACATGTAATTAAAACCGCTTGTGCTTCTGGCCAAGAAGTTATACAGAAACGTAAGCGTCAGTTTGGCACACTGTGACGTCATAATGACGCGTTTATTTTATCTTATTGGTCGAAACCTTCATTTGTCGATATTCCCTCCATCTTCTGAGGTGCAGTCACACGCAAAACGTACTAGCAACAGCAACCTATTTTATTAAGTTGGAATAACTACCAACAATTTGGTTGTCTTTCAAGTGGAAGATCTTAGTTAACCGTTTTGGGAGCCCCGTCCCCCCCCCCCCTCCCCTGCCCCCCGCTCCTTTTATTTCAGAACGGCAAATATTGTTTTTTTGACCCACCTTACTTTAAGAAGGGCCAGACAATTTTGGGTCCCTAACGTATAAAGAGGTCTGGATGTGCCACTGTTGCGATGGCTTTATTGTAAAGTCTTTCGAATACGCAAAATAATAATTGTTTGTACCTTTAATAGCAACTCAAGAGGTAGGGACGGCGGAGCCGGGGGGAAAAGGAAGGGCAAAAACTAAACAAAATAATTTTACAAATGCCTTCAGACCCCCTACAAGTTAGCGCCTCTGGCGCTGGCTTGTAAGACGACCCCCCCCCCCCCCCCCCCTTCATTAAAAATACGCTCCGCCATCCCTGCGAGAGCATACAAAAACGCGAAATCGAGTATTGCTAATTTTTTTTATGTACTTGTTATTTGACAATTTCCAGTGACGGTAGCGCTTGTCTTTAGCCAAATTTCATAACCTTCTTCCTATTTTCTGGTACAACGTCTTTTTCTATTCTCAGGATTTCCGATTCAGAAACGCGAATTTACATTTTATTTGTGCTTGCATCACTCATTCTTTCCTCGGCAGGAGGTAAATAATGTTCATCAGCCAGAGACAGTTAACCAGTCAGATTGTTTGAAACACCAAGATCACAAAGTGTGTATATACTAACTATGAATGTTCTTATTAAATACTCCTCAAAGTTCTGTTACGATTTTTACCATTAACCGCAACTAAAACAGTTAGAAAATCTGACCTATCACCAAAATATGTTTGCTCACCTTGTGTTGCGTGGACACTTTCCTTACCATTCCACAGAAGCAAGAGCACTAAAGCGAGCATTTTCTATGATGTAGAAGTATTTTCGTCAAACAGTCGGATTCTCTTTACAGCGTTGATCGCCATTTCTGCAGAGATATTATCATTGAAAACTTGAAATATTTAGGCTATTATAAAATGCAAAACGTTGACTGTAAGGGGGACATGGAGGAGGTATACAGCATTACCCTGGAGAAAGAAAAATCACAAATGCAAAAGATAGGTAGAGTTGTTTGAATTTCATGTTAAAATGTTTATCTTTCTAACCATCTTTTTAAACCGTGATTTATAAATGTTTTTACAACTTTTCTCGCAATTAAAAAAGACATAAATTTCAGTTTAAAAAGATGTTTAGGAAGATGAACATTTTGGCATAAAATTCGAACCACTCTGTTATTTTCCATATACTTGTATACAAAGATGCACTATTTAGGGGGGCACCCGACCAGTTTAGCTTCGTATAGCTACTGTGCTCTGCCGATTTTCCGTTTAAAAATATAAATGGTGTAAAGGTAAAAATAAAGATAAATTGTTGTTGCTGTTCCTATCTGATGAAGAGACCACATTGAGCCAAATGGTGAGAATTATTTTTTTGCGACCCATTTTGCAGACAACAAAATTTTTATATTTGTATCAGTAGTAATCATTGTTAAAAAAAGAAAAAAAGAAAAAAAGAAAAAAAACATTAAAAGTCATTAGGATTAAGCAATTTAGGAAAGTCCTCAATTGTCCCTGGTACTATTAATTTCGCGCATACCACCGTTTAGTTTTATGCCATTTTAAATGAGTTGGAGATAGGAATTGGGGACGGTTGTTCCGTCTGTTTTCTCTAGTTTTTGAAAAACAAACAAAAAAAGAAACGCATCAACATGTATTTTACTCGCATAACACGAAAAAGACTGATTCCAATATGAATTTAGAACTAGTTGCCCCAACGGAACTAGAATTTTTTAGCCTGTCTTAATAGAAAGGAAGTTGCTTGCCGACAAGCCGACACCTTTGCAGCATTTTTACTCTATTGGCATGTTAAAATGGAAATAAAGTCGATTTCTTATCCTTCGTAAAGACCAAGGCTAAGCAACGGCGTTTTTTTATTTAAAACGAACCGCTAGCTAATAGCATTTGTGTTAAATAGAATGTCAATTAAGAGGTTAAACAACTCCACGAGGTTTTAAATGAACAAAAAAGTACACCTTCTCTTACAAAATGTTATTAATTTAAGGTACTTTATGTGGTTCTGTTACGGGCAGCTTTCAGCGCATTGCAATATTTACTTACCAGCAGAAGATTTTCTTGTCCCCTAAACAGCAAGTGAAACGGCCAAAAAGATCTTGATCTTATTGCCAGCCAATTTGAGTAACTTATCGCATGCTTAATTACCCGTCACGTATTTAAATTCAGAGCAGATGTCAGATTATTCTGGTTGATTATGTTGCTTTGCAGGTAATCATACTTCAGAGCAAACATAACTTAATCTTTGATGGCACAAATTAAAGCATGCCATGCCTTTAAAAGCAACACAAATTATTTCGAAAGATATCGTTGTTATTTTATTTTTATTTTATTTTTTTAATTTTACATCCCTTTGAATACTGCCTTTTTTGGCTTGTGGACATCTGTTACACAACATGGCATTTTAGCATAACTTAGTACACATCGTTCAGAAGTCTTTTTAAGTCATTCTTTAAAATATTGAGCGGTGAGATTACTACGGTTTGATCTACAAATCAGGAATCTAAATAAATGCTTAATTGTGTCGTTATTACAGTTAAAAAAGTTACTGGGGCGGCTTTCCCTCTTAATCACGCGACAGATGTGAAAAAACGTGATCATAAAATAATTTAAAGGACTTTTAATCTATAGCATCTATAATCTAACAAAATTATGAAGGCCCATTGTAAACCATCTTTTGTTGTTGTTGTTGTTGTTCTTTTCTTGAGATCGTCCATGAAGACAATCTTTGTTACGCTGTAAAAGTTGCCCACCTAAGATTAACTTGAAAGATGCCATGATAAACGAGAAATTCTGACTGGCAGACTGGCATATTTTAAACATCTTTCAATATTAACTTTCAAGTAATCAGATAAGATCTCAACAGAATTTTGAACAAACTCATGCATATCTACATGTAGCTCAGGACTAATATTTGAAAAAATCCAAATGGATTACATAGTATAAAGTTGATGTTTGTTTTTGTATGGTTTGTTTGCCTTTGTTTTCAATTTTTAACTCAAAAAATTGCCTAGCAAGCGACGAGGGAGGGAGCAGATTATGCAAATGACGTTCAATCAAAAGTATTCCCGAATTTTGCCAGGTGAGGCAAACAATACAAAAATCTCCTAGAAAACTATCCGGAAAATCCGAAAATTATCGAATTTCCGACATGCGAACCGTGCAACCGAAAATTGCGCAAATGGAATGAGAAAATGGAACGAGAATTCCTGGGAAGAAATGCTCTTGAAAATTGGGTCATAGTTTTCCTGGTTGTTTTATTTTGTCTCTTCATCACGCACCAGATGAATCATGTACATGAGTACTTCAAATGAATTTTAATTCAACATCTATAATCTAACAAAATAATAAGCTATATATTGATGGAAACGATCCTCAATAGACTTTATTTATATTTTATTTATATTTATTTATATCTTTTATTATTATTTTTTGTTTGTTATTTCCTTTGAGAAATAAATGTTCGTTTGGCTGTGAAAGTAGCCCGCCTAAGATGCCATGATAAACAAGAAATTCTGACCTTCAGTTTAGCACTTTTTACACAGCTTTCAATTCACTTTCAGATAATCAGATAAAATCTCAACAAAAGTTTGAGCGACCTCGTGCAAAACTAAATGTAGCTGACGGAAATACTTCGCTTTGTTTCGGCGGCGAAGCCGCAAGAAAAACCCCTGGTACAGAACAATTTCATTCACCGGTCTCGTTGAACTTTGATCAATTTTATTGGATTACATTTAAACCAATCACAGCAAGTATCTCCCACTGTGATCACATGAAGCACGCACGTGAAGACATGGCATAATCGCGTGACATGACAGATCTGTTCTGGTTTGAATTCGTGTCTTCTGTGGGACTAAAAACTACCCTATACTCCCGTGTGAAAGGTTCCTAATTCGAAGTCTTCCTGTCATGCCGTTTATTTGACGCTAATGTTGCATATTACAGCCTTGTATCTGAAAATGCTCAAGAACTGAAAATCTTTGAGAGAATCTCGACACTTTTCACTGTCGAGGATGACAATCTGTCCATCGGGCCGCGTATTCTTTGTAGGACGTGCTACCGAAGGATCGAAAACTTCGAAGCAACTGTCAAAGAAGTCGCAAATTTAAACTGAGAATATTACAAAAAAAAATCTTGTCTTTTGGAAAGAAGAAGCTACAAATGGTGAAAATGCGCATTCAAAATGCTGTTCCACCCCATCTGGTACACCGGCGTCGACGGGAGCATTGTGCTGTTCAACACAGAGTCCAGGTATTAACTAAACTAACAACGATTTCCCGAATCCCGTTGGCAAAACCGCCAAAACATCCTTGCTGCGAATGACATTCGCAATTCCATCCCTTTGCTTGGCGCTTTAAAAGTTGTCAACACCGTCGAACGCTTTGAGGAACTTTGGTAATGGCTTTGACCAGATCTTGATCTTTCACCAACCTTACAGCGCGCGAACGAACATCAACCTGAAAATCCGCCAGCCACGATCATCGCGCCACCAATTGACATTTCACAGGCTCTCGTTCTGTATTCTGAGAAACCAATCACCGTGTCTGTTAGATTAGAAAACTCTTGGGACGTCGTTAGGAGCCAATCAGCTTTCAAGTCTAGTCCAGAATCTTACTTAAACTGGCTTGTCATTGGCTCGGCGCTGTCAAAGAAATCTCGCTCTGCTCCAGAGGTTTTTCGCGCGGGTCACAGTGGAGACATGACCGACACCGGAAACCGCGCAAGAAAAACCTCTGGCACCCAGGGTAATATCACTAGAAATCTGAAGGACAACGTGTTATGTTCGGGTGTCTCATGATCACACAACGATGAAGTACATACAGTCTATATTACTATTGGAATGACCTTCCTTTATCTAACTTAGCGACTAGAAGCCGTTTTAAAAAAGCACTCTTCCAGTATTATTTTGCTCAGTATTAATTAATTCATACCTCTTCCTCTCCTATGTTAAGTTAACTTTTTTACCCTAATTATTATTGTCAATTTAACAAGAGCATCTAATTAGCTTGCTATATTTTTGCCCTTTTCCATTTCTCCTCTTACTTGTCTACTTTATATTTATCTTTGTAATTTTAGAATGGAATAAATAAATAAAATGAAAAATGAAAAAAGTCCGCGAGAACGACTAGAAGACGTTCAGTTCAAGCCTGGCAAACATTGGCTTATATCTATCAACATTGTCTATCAGCTTCGGTAAACAGTTTTTAAAATACTGAACCTTTCTGCTTTGGGCAGGAAGAAGAAGAAGAGATCTTTTCAAAAGTTCACTGTTTATTTTCAGTTAAAGAGGCTTTAGTTGTTGGTTGTTCTAATTTTTGCCCCTTATAACATTGGTATGTGTGCTTTTCTTTTTTAAAGGTTAATTCATCATTCACTGCGAAGTTAACGAGTTTGCCTACAGGGCAATTTGCTTATGTCAGGGGAGGACTGTAATCTGGCGACTGGTTAACGGTCAGTTCATTCTCGCGATTAAAATGTCTACCGTCAATCACTGCACCACTTAAGACATCTGTAGCCGGCATAACGGGACTTTGCTTCAGCTTCCTTGGCAGTTGAGGGTGAACTCAATATATAAATATATGACATTGTTGACAGATACCTGGAAAACTGGCTTGAGACAGTAAAGGTAATTCCTGCTCGATGGTATTAAAATGAATGCAGCAAGTTTTAAGAGTAACGCCCGTCATCTGTGAAAAATCCTGCTGTTTTGAATCAGGACACGCTCGACATCAAGTTCTGTTGTTGTTGTTGTTGTTTTGCATTTCTTATTTGTTTCTGTTAGTTATTTGTTTTTGCTTTTTTTGTGGCTGTTGTTGACACTTGACGTGAACTGTAGCAACAAACTGGAGGCAGCGTGGCCGACTGGTTAGAGCGCCGGATTTGAAATCCGTAGGTCCTGGGTTCAAATCCCGTTCTGACCGCTAGCTGATGTTGTTCTCGGTAGCTCCGAGTTCAACTTCTCAGGTACGCTTGTAAATAGCTAACTGGTCTGCCTCCTGCCAGTTGGGATTCTTAACCTAGTTATGTTCATTTGAATATTTATTTACCATTGTTTGTTCTCGTTGGTCATGAAAAGCCCCAATGGGGACTGGCCAATTAAGTATACAGGTATAGAATGGTCGCGTTCTACATTTTGGCATTTTGCACGGTTGAATTTAGTTTTAAGTGTTGATTATATTCATAAATACTTCGAAAATAAAGCCTGCGCGTGATTTGTGTTTCTGTAGCTATTCCGTCTGTTGTTGAGTAAACAGATCAATTTCACCACTGCACAAAAACAAGAGCGTTTTGCGCTAAACATCCTACATGAGCGAAGGGCGGAGGGGGGGGGGGGGAAGCAAATGACGTTTATCGCCTACTGGCGTGTCACGTAGACTGTCCAATAAATGCTAAATTAAAAAGAAAAGGACTGGTAATAACCAATCAGGAGGTTGCAGAGTTTTAATTTGTTGTAGTTATGATTAGGAGCAAAATTATCAGGCAATCTTTTCCATATTTAATAAGTGTTCAATCTTAATTTTCAAATATCAACTAAAGGCAAGTCACAGCCGAGGATAGCTTCTGTTTTAAGCTGGAGTTTAATCGTCTTAGGGATTGATGAAGCTTTTGTTCTACGTGACAACGATATCTACAAGTAGATTATTTTGTTCATTCGCTACAAACGCCTCTCGATATTGTCATGTAAAATCTAAGACGTAAAAATCAACGGATCCACAGGTTTAATGCATTTGCCTGGGATCAGTTGCGCCGCCTTCTTTTGCAACAAGATAAGCATCGTCAGCTTCTGTTATTCCAATCCCGTGATCAGCACGTGCACAAGAACTTACTCCTCCACCAATCATCATTACTGATCCATCAGCACCCTTTTCACACCAGAAGCCGATTTTGTTGGCGCTTTGGATGTCTCCACTGTACTCAGCCTGTTGAAACCCGTCTGTTGACTTGTACTGACCGCCATATTGAACCGTGCAGCTTCCCAGGCACTGGTCACTGGCCCAGACTTTGCCATTTCTAAAGTCGCCATAACTTGTGATTTTTGTTCGGAATGTTTGTCCAGCCAAACAGTTACCTGTGGTCTGTAACAAAGGAGTGTGACTGGGGTCATCACTGCGCATGATTTGGAACTCTCTGCCGCTGACCAACCAAAATGCGGGTGAAATCATGTCAGCGTTATTTGATGGATGTGTTGTTGTTCCCATGGCAACTTGCTGGTCGTACCACCAGTAACCACTGTCCTTCATCCAATTTTTATCATCACTGTTTGAAAATCGGGCGATCAGAGTCCATCCTTTGCCATCGGTCATGTAACAGTTCACCTAATGAATGAGGATAAAGTTTAGTATTCCTTGCACATTTTTTGGAGAGGAGGGTCATAAACTACATGCATCAAAAATATGCCTCTCTCAGGTATTTCTTGTTTCGCATTTGGGAACTTTGTTGTTTTACTTACCACTTCACCTTTACTATCTTTGGCTAGTATTCTTTGAATAGCAGTGGTAAGAAGAATAGAGGTGCTAACGAGGCCTTTCTCTCATTTTTGGTGCTTCAACGCGCTTACGGGTCTGAAACTGGGGGATTCCCGTATAATGTGGACGGTTGTGCTTGTCGGAAATTTTGAAAAGACCCCTACGTACCAAGACCATGTTTTGTAGGCGTGGCTTGGAATTGTTTTCATTCCTAAGAGGTACTAATTCTAAAGCAACACAGCAAGTGACACTGACTTTTTTCGTCTCAATTCCCTAAAAGGTGTCGCGAAAGCTCCTGCTGTGGGATCTTTTTATGTTGAGTACCGTAAGAGTTACCAAATCTGCTTTTTTAACCCCTAAAAGGTACGACGCCTCCCTCCCCCCTCCCCGTTCTTTTTATATGGCAGTCCCCTCCCCAGTGGTCTGAGATTAGTCTCGTCATAATTTGGTAGATGACTCTTTTTACAGAAGTACATTATCTGATTTGTCCTTCACAACCACCGCTCCCAATTCTTTATAGGAATTGGTGATGATAATGCATTGCAACAAAGGCTGTAACATTTCAAACCATGCATGGCTGAAGGACCACCAAAATCGACTTTGACCACGCGAAAGTGATTGACAAAGGAGATTATTGTGCTGGACAAACTCTCGAATCATGGCACACTGTCGTGACTGATGAATGGGACAACAATAGACCAATTTCGATAGATTAAAATTCAGCCGAACACAATAGACCTCAGCACGAGGCTCTGGGGAATAAACCACACAAACTTCGTAGTTATTCTCCAGAGCCTCGTGCTGAGGTCTATTGTTTAAGGCTGAATTTTAATCTATCGAAATTGGTCTATTCTAAACCACTTCCAAGACAGCAAGCTATTTTTTTAAATTAGCCTCTTTTCTGTTGTCACCATTTTTATTATGCATTTTTATTCTGTGTTTTTTCACACTTTTTCCTATAAATATTTATTCATTCGCGTCTTTTTTATCATATACTCGTAAAATTCCAGATTGTATTAAAGCCTAGCGAGTGCCGAAGCTCCTTTGTTTTAATATCGGGAAAGGCATCCCCACAACGATGGAAGTTTTTTCTTCGTTTTAACAGATTATAAACATGTTCGTCAAAGGCACTAAGTTGGCAGCCGAAAGCTTACTGTAACCTAATTTGTGAACCAGAGAACGATTTGATTGTTTTAATATGTCTGAACCTGGTTGCACGTCTATTTTTTATAATATTCAGTCTGTTAGGAAGAAGTTGGTTATATGAACCTTATTTATTTTGTGCTTAATTTTTTTTTTTTTTTGTCTGTCCACCTGTCTGAAGCGACGTTCACTTTTTGCTCTCGCCGACGTGGAGAACAGAAAAATAACTTAGCTGTCCAAATGGTTTTGTTCCGAAGGGCGTGTTGTACAGTGGCCAAATTAGCCGTTCCTCGATGACAGAATTTATTCGTTTACTGTGCGCTAAGCTTATTTCAGTATTTTTTTTCTTTTTTCAAAAACCTCTACTGATCCAAAATAATTACATTCTAAGGTCAACAGATAGGTTATAACGAGCCACAAATTGCGTATCAAGCCCAGCTGGTATTTCTTTTCTTTTCTTTTCTTTTTCTTTTTTTTTTTTTTTTTTGATTACTGATTTAAACTTATGGCTAACGACTAGCTAATTACCTTCAGGAGCAAAGAAAAAGTCATTCCTTGTTCATAATAAAACTTTGTTTTTATACTTGTTCAGCTCGCAAGTTCCTTTCGCGTTTTTCTTGGAGGGTATATTGAAATTGGTTGAGGTAATACACCAGGAATTTCTTAAGCAAGAGTGGCTGCAGGAAGTAAGGCTGGGAGACTCAAACCTCTTGACAACCTGTCCCTGCTTATTTGGCTGCGTCGTGAAGAATACTGAGTGAGAAGGTTTGGAGTCTTCAACGGCAGCGTGGACAATGACATTCGGTGATACTTGAAACAGAACAAATGACAACAAGACTACAGAGTCCATCACTTGAGGTTACTGTAGACCTTTAGAGTTGTCTTGGAGGAAACCAAGAACGCCTTCAAACATAAAATTGACAGTGTTTGCTGAAATGAATTACCATACAAACTGGCGCCACAATCTCAGTAGGCAGGTGACGTCGTGATTGCAACAGTGTGTGAGGCTTTTTCGATGGCCTTATTGGTGAATGAGAAAATCTAAATTGAACCAGACGAATGTGGTATTTGCTGATCGGCGTCACCTCAGACGGGCTAAGAGAAAAATATCTGAAATGTCAAAATGCCTCGCTGACCTTAGCCAAATTTTTATGAAATTTTAACGTGAGACAATGGAAATAATTGACCAGCATACGCCTTTATGCTAGATGATCTTACTAAAAACTCCCACCAATTTGTGAAATAATAATAACATTCTTATTATTATTATTATTTATTTATTTTTATTATTATAAATATGTAAACCAATACTAAAAATATCCGCTTCTCCATGGTTGATCTTAAATTTATCATATTTCTTTCTCCATCTCCACACAAGTAATGTCTGTCCGAATGGTGTTTAACTGATTGCTGAGGTCAACATTTTAACCGTACATGTCAACGGAGAAATGATGCATTATGTAACTAATAGCCGAGATCCGGGATCTGAAAAATTCACTGATAGCTGAGAATTGGCCAAAAGTTTAACAGCAACCCAACCCATATCCTCTGGTAACATGTAAGACACATATGAACCAACCGAAGGTACGTTTCCTTGAGATCATCAACCCTGAAATGTATTCCCTGGAGGGATACATCCTTACATGACCTACATAAGAATGTGCGGCCTTAAAGGGTATGATTTTCAAACGGATCTGGTCTATAAATGGATACAGATTTTGACTATTTTGATTTGAACTAGGGTATGGTATGCACTCTAGCTTGGCACTGATTATTGTGATCACAAGGATTTTATTTTTTTCCACATCGACATTGTTAAAATTGTAGCCCTTCCTAAATGTTTACGCAAGTGGTTTAAGCCGCTTTTCTCACTGGAGCCGAATTAATATTTCAATTATTTGCTTTTTCATACAGCATAATTACATTAGTCGTTATATTTTTATTCAGAAAAGCATAAGCACTTTGTCGCTTCTCGGAAGCTTTAGTGTATGGAAATTTTCATAGTTTTCATTTACCGAGTATAATTTGTTTCTAGTCTGTAAAGTTTCCCACTTATACAGTGTAACGATCAGCGAATAACCCGTTTCCCGAACTACAAATAATAATAAAAGATTAAGCTCCCTGAGAAAAAGAACTTTTAATTTTGGTCGCAGGTTTCAAGACGTTCGCATGAGCAGAAATGCAAGACATCTGTGGTTACGCTGGGTTTCCCGAGCTTTTTTATTTTTTGTAACATGTCTTATTGAACTTTCCAGTCATTCACGAGGCTAATTCTCACATGCATTAGGTAGCTGTGTAATAGAAGCCCAGAGAACTCCAGCGGGTGTATAACAGTATCTCGCTACCCACAACTAAGTAGAGCTGTTAGGGGGAGCGGGTAATGTGCTACTCAGAACGAAAATTTAGCATCTCCCACCCCCGGGTGTTACACATTTCGAATTTTCTTTTGGTGAGATTCCGTGCATCTAGCCACAGGCTATCCCGCATCCCCTACTCTCGGGATATACATGGTTAAAATGAGTGATGGAAAATTAAGAAACAAAATCTCCCGCTGAAACCTGCTTGGAGCTTTCACAATACCCCAAGCACTGCTCCACAGGGTTCCTCGGTTTTGCGATCATGATAAGGCACGTGAAATTCCAAGCTTTCGCGTTGCGTGACATTAAAATGGCGGCCTGAGAATGCTTTTTCGTCAGGTCAAAAGATGCGTTATCAATGTGGCCAACATCTTACAAAGTGTTGCATCGCTGTAAGTGCGGTCTAGCGGTTTTTTTGTTAATTATTATTATTATTATTATTATTATTTATGCCATTTTAATTATTTTGGATTTAACGGTCTGTCTGACGCGTCTTGCAGTAAATTGCGTCAGATGGTTAAACCTAAAATTGTTCAAATGGCATACAGAAACGCTCAAACGACAGGGAAAGTTTAAACTTTATCGTATCTCGTCAAAGGAAACCTGGAGATAGTTTTCAGAGTTTTCGGAGGAATTTCAAATCCATAAAAACTCCAATATTACATTTAAATCTTTTTCCGCCCTGATAAAAACTCTTGCAGTGCGCTATGGCTAGCTGTGAGCGTAGCCGCGCGTGCGAGCGCGCGCTTCGCAGTATAAGGCGCGTGTAGTTCATTATTACGTCATGAATGCAAACGTTCTTCTCACAGTCAGAGTAGGTTTATAACGCGTTTGCTGCGTTGGAATTTGGGCCGCTAATTTTACACAAAAATAGTTACATAGCATTAAAAGTGATACACAATGGCTGCTATCCAAGAAGGTACTGTAATTTTTGTTCTTTATGCATGTACATATTTGCCCAAGGACACAACTTCGTATTTTTTTTGCCTAAAATTCGTCCTGAATTCTGATTTGCGATTTGTTTGTTTTCATTTTCTCTCTCTCTCTTTTTTTTTTCCACCGAAGACCGTATTAATTTTTGTTCACAGCGGATATGCCTGTGCAAAGAGAGGAGGCTCCTGCCTTGAAATCCGAGAACAAGACTGAATCAAGTCAGGTAATTTTTACGTTTGCAGAATAATTTTTGCTACGTACGCAGGATCACTGCTTAGTTGAGAAAGTAACATTTTTCTGCTGTAGTAAGGCAGCTTTTTTGTGCCGTCATCGTCTTCCCCATCTTGGTTGTATTTAATTCCATCAGTAGCGAAACTAATCTAAGAAATAACTTAGTTAAAAGACGCGAGTATTAAATTGAAAAAAAAAAAGTTTTAATTCAGTCTATAGTTTTTAGTCCGCAAAAGTACAGAAAGGAATTTTCATTCCAGTTGAGACTAAACGCATTGAACGTGTAGTAGAGGGAACTGTAAGCTGATCAGTCTAATCTTTTTCTCTTCTTATGTCTCTAAGTACGCTTTTCCAAAATGGCATATGGATTAACAATGTTTTATTCTTAAGAAAAATGTCTGCCGGTCAGACCGAGTTGTTTTCACGCTAAAGCTCTCGAGGTGGGAGACCCTAGGAACGGGTCGTCGTACTTTCTCTTGTGCGCATGATCCTACGAATAAAACAGGGCCGAATCAGAGCCGTAGATTTTCGAGCAACCGTAAACTGAAGATTTAAAGTGAATACGAAGCGCGAAAAAATAACTCGCCCAATAACTATTTACAGGTTACCAACGATAGAGTTTCATTTGTTTCAAACTCGCAGACGGTAAACCGTAATTTAGAAGGCGAGGAAAAAAATATTCGTAAAACTTGTAACTTAGTTGAATTATTGCAAGATAAATCAAGTTCTCTGTTTTTGTTATATTTTGTTTAGAACAGGCTAAAGATGTCACAATCAGTAACGTACGCTCTTTTGTTTGTTCCTAGCCTTTGAAACTTCAAACCGTAGCTGGGAAGGAAGACAATCGTCCAGCCATTAGATTGCTCAAAAGGTATGGAAACAGAAAACGAATTCTTTCTACCTTTGAGACAAAAGGAAGAAACGACCAAAGAAAAAAAAGCAAAACAAACGAAAATAAGCTTTTTTCTTCCTCTTGTAAGGTCACTTGTGCAATCTACGCTTTTCCAGATTTAGTATATCAACTCCTGAAAGACCTTTTTCTTAACAACGTCCGACTGAATATTCTTCTCCAGGTATTCGCAGCTGTTTGAGGATGCCGTGGGTTAAGTGGGGTCAGGGAATTACTACAAAAGGCCTTCTTTAATTTTCGGAATTCGTTTATGCTCTATCATAATGTTAACGGCGATTATGCCTCGCGAAAATTTTTGTGTGGTCCAAATTATTACACTTCTAAGCCGTTCAATTTTACACAGTTCTTCACAGACTACTCTCCATCTTTTATAACCAATGTGTTGCCTTATTTCCTCTTTCCACGGTCCTCTAGGTCGGAGTCATTGCCAAAAGAACTGACAAAGACCAGTAATGAAGAGAAGATTCAGGTTAGTCAAGTTATTAACAACTGGAACACGCAGCTAAAACCAGGGGGGTGGGCTACAACCGCTGACATCAGTGTAATAAATATTGACATATAAGTCCATTATGGAATACACTTTTCCAAACACATGTTAGATTTGATCAGTAAAATCTTTCTTGGGTTTACTTAAGTTTGAAAACATGCTTGCTAATTGAGGATCCTTATTGGAAACTCGCGAAAATTGGATTAGCAAAATGGTGACTGTACCACTGAAACTTCACTTAAGGTGGCCGAACACAGTTTTCGCGCGCTTTTGCTGATACAATTGAGCGCGCGCACAAGGATTGCAAAGAGCGATCATTTCATTTATTCAACATCCGCACTATCTGTGCTATTTTTTCTCTATTATTGAACGCAGTGTATTGATGACTTTAGTCTTTTATTACAAAGATATGTTAGAAAAGGTAACGACGCAAAGAAACCAGCAATTCTCAGCTTTCTCTTTGTTACCGAAAGAACCCAGTTAAATGCAGCGCATGCGCAGTTGCTCAAAAAATGGAGACCGATTGCTTTTGCAGAAACTTGCGGATTTCTGACGATCCAGTCGTTAGAATTTCAAGACATTTGGCAAAAAATAGTTCAGAAACCACGTGAATGATCTATCGCAAAAAATCTGAATTTTGACATAGGGAATTTTTAATAATACAGAACATGCGGTGAAAACGATTTACGGCGAATTACGAAAATCGCCTATGTCAAAATTTTATTAGAACAGTGTAGACAGAGAGGATTTAATGTCAATTCGTAGTGGGCAAAAGATGAAACAAATCTAACGACTGGATTTTTTTAAAATAAACAAAAGCCATTTTTTAAGCCTTGTTTTTAACCAGCCCCGTTGCCGTGGCAACAGCACACACCTTAGCCAAAATGTGAGAATAAACTTTTCTGTAGTTAACCTTGACTCTTGCAAAAAACGAGCGTCAAAGCATAAATGGCTTTAAAGTAATGGTGAATTAAGCATAGGCTCTTGAAAACTGTGTTCGGCCACCTTAACTTGCACGAATAAATCACGTAAGTAACTATGCGCGCTCTAATGGCTTCCTTCGCACTGTTTCCTACAGTTTTCCAAACTTATGAAAAGAGTTCTAGACGTTTTCGCTCAAAGGAAGTTCTCAAAAGACATTTTTAATTTTGAATTGCAGAAATTAAAAGAGCAAACAGCGTCACAAAGCAAGGAGATGAGCAATCTTAAAAGGCAACTTGCGTAAGTATAATAACATGTGAAGAAATATCTAACAAAATATTAAACCGACGGTGTCGAGGCGGTTAGACGATCATGTCATGAGCCAAACATGTATATTTTGAAATTCATGGTGGTCAAGGCATCAACGGTTTACTTTTCTTTTCCTTTTTTTTCTGTAGAGAGGCAAAGGAAGCCTTAGCCAGAGAAAAGGAAGCAACCAACCAACTTTGCGTGCAAGTAAAGAAACAAAAACAGTAAGTGCTCATCAAAAACAGCTACAACGTCGATTAAATCAAGGAAATATCAGTGGTTTTAATAAAGTGAACGTAAAGGTGCTTTGTTTGGATAGTGAAGGCTGATATGTGATAACCATGTTCAAGTAAGACCGGGTTTGGGGCTGAAGCGAGGTCGAAACAGATGAAGGTGGAGCTGTAATCACGGGCAGAGAGAAGTTAAACTGTTTTGTAAGAACATCTGCGAGACTACTCCTGTTGTAATTATCTTGGCTGAGGATCTAGCATAGGCTACACTTCTTCTACAACATTAACGCTAAGTAATAGGTCATTGTAGTCCTCCTGTACATATATGGCCAATCCCATCGCTGCCCTTGTTTGAATATGTTGAGTACAAAAAGAACTCTATAACGAAAAAGAAGTGAGGTCGCCAGAGAATTTTGTAATTAGTAGGAGAAACCCATTTCTGCTGCTTTAGTTCTCACGTTTAACCATTTCCACAAAAATGATCAAGTCAACAATATAAATGTTATAATTTTGTCTCAATAGGACAATAACGAACAGGCAGATTGAAGCTATGCACTTTAAGAGTGAGGTAGGCTTATTATAATGTAAACAAACTACATTCAGATTAAAATTTTGACAAGTATGATACAGAGAAGACTGCATTCTGAGTCTCAGTCAAGAATCGCATTCAGTGCCTATTGTCCACTAGCTCAGAGTTTAGCAAGACTGAAGTGAAAATCCCATCCAGGCAGTAGTCTTATAACTTAACAAGACTTCAGTTTTGAAAAGCTGCTTTTTATATGTATATAAAACTTAAGACTTTTGTTTCTTTTCTCGCAGATGAAGAAACAGAAGAACGAAAAGCAGGCTGCCATCGCTGAGTAAGATATTTCTGGCATTAGCTTCGACTGAAAAAAAAACAGACTTCTTTTATTACTATAGTTGATAATCGTAGAGTATAATTATTACATGTTAACCCTAAGATGATGACGCCCCCTCCCCCTCTCCCCCCCCCCCCCCCGCCCTTCTTCAGAACGATTTTTTTTTTTATTCATTTAAAAATTTTAGTTATGCCTTACTACAAGGAAAGCCCAGGGAAGAGGCTCCATCCGCTATCCAGCTGGGACCCCCCACACCTCCCACAACACCACGTGACCACTGAACTACGGTGGGGGTATCAAGATGTGTGCGCGTTCGAGGGTTAAGATAATATTAAAAAGCATAAATCGACCACATCCTTCTTTTGGGTTACGTAGCTTTAAAATATTCCAGGTTATGTATATTTTTTGCTTTGAATATTTTTTTTCTGTTGCTGTCTTAAAGGCTTTCCAAATCGGAAGAAGACAAGATTGAATTAAACGCAACGGTTGACTCTGTGAAAAAGAGGGACTTAAAATCAATCAAACTTTAACGGTGAGACGACAGAATGACAGATCATGATACAATTTGTGGATTTACCAGAACCTCACGCAAACTAGGCTGTGGCTGATAAGACATCCAATTTAAGTGTTTTTGTTGTTGTTGGTTTTTTTTTCTTTACACTTACCTTTAGCTTTCTTCTTCGTCCACTCTATTTAAAACTAATTGGCTGGCATAATACGAACGGAACTGTATATTTGAGCACTTTCATAAGCAGTAGTATAGAATTAGAGAAGGGGGAAGAAAACTGTCACTTCTGCCAATGTCTTATAGGCCATGCTTTTACACATTTTGGAGTTTATGGGTCAACGCAACAGTCCAAAATTATATGATTTAACGTGAGATTTAGTGCATGAAATCTTTCCCCAAATTTCAGTTGGTTATTTACAGCAAAATAATTTTCTCTTGCTATTGGAAAATCATGAACGATGATGATTTTTTTTTCTGTTCTTGTTGTTAATTATGTGGCAATTTAGGAAGAGAAGAGCAAGGGCGAAAAGCAGATCAGGTAAGGCTTAATGTGGTGGGTACCTGTTAACATAGTTCTTTTAGGAAAATGAATCACGTAATTTCTGCAGCCACAATGTACCCATTTTGCGGATTAGGATTAACTTTCACCGGCGGAGGAGGGTGGAGGGTTACCCTTGGATTCAAACCCAGTAAAACTTGTACCAAGGAACAGGAACAGACCGATCCGTTGATTGTCCTCATAAAACCCTTTATAATACAAAGGATACTTGTAATTTCCTACCATGGTCTGATGTAAGATTCAGCGTGTTCAGCACTGACTGCAAAGGTTTTGAGACATAACTAGCTATGATGTCACAGTGTCATCGAACAACTTAGCTTACTATCCACTGATCTAACATTTAGACCCAGTCTGCTCGAGCTCACTCGTCAACCGAAGACTGCTCAGCCACGGTATTTTGAGTTATTACCTTATTACAAAATTACATTTTAGTTAAAGGAAAGCTAAAAATGGTAGTTTACTAAGGTAGCAAAAACACTAAAAAGTTAATAATAAGCCATAAAGGAATACATGTGTTTAATGACGGAGAAGATTAACTAGGATTACAAATAACGAATTTGAAAAATTTAGGCTCCACCTTTCATGTTGCACAAACTGTGACGTAGCTCCTGTAATAACCTCCTCTATTGCTTTAAAAATCTAGACAATCACTAGACACTTCATTTTTTCCTTCACAGAAAGTTTGCTGAATTTAAAAACAAAGTTGGTGTCCTTCAGGCTGAAACTGCTGAGCTTCACGATGCACTCGCCATATTTCAGAGTGAAGTTGCTGGTCTGAAATCCGAGAAAGCGAAACTCAAGGATGCTAACGCAAAGCAAAAATTTGAAATTGAACTCACTGGGCAAATAATTAATAAAGTAAGTGCAAGTATTTCATTAAATAAAGCACAAGAAGTGAAATAAGACTGCACACAGGTAAATAAGACTACTAAGGAACTGGATCTGTATAAACACCCGTTGTCCTGTGCGTTGCTTCGTGCCAAGGAAACTTTTTATATAATAACCACTGATGTTTGAATGCATGCACGCTTAATCTAGTATACTCCGACAGTAGAACCATCTCGTTGTCGCGGCGTTTATTGTGGCTGATCAAGAAATTCAACCATTACAATACCAGGATAGGCTGACTTCAAACCGACAATCTCGTTCATTCAGCCAAGGATCACCATTTTTAGTCTCCAACTTTTATTTCTGTAAACAAAACAAAAAACAAAACAAAAAAAACCTGAATTCTGTACGACTTGAATGGTTCATTCTGTTAACTATTTTTTTCTTCTTTCTATTTAAGATGCAAAGCCAGATGTGCTCAGTAATATTGTAAGTCAAACTTCACTACTCTTGTTTTCCTAAAAGCGATCCTTTATTTTAAATAGTCAAGTATGAACCAAACTGCACTAATTTGAAAGAAAAACTGTAATTATTTTACCTTTTAAACTTTAAAGTCTTGATAATTTATATTAATTGCTCCAAAACGGAAAACATTTGAATGACTAATATACCTCAAGAGAGTCGAAGATCGGAGCATGTTTGACAAATTCGTCCTTTCCCTGAACTAGCTTTCAGAAAATCAAATAACGAAAATCAAAAAACCACAAGTAGTGGTAACATCGGAGATAGGCATTCCCCGCCTTTGGCGATATTATTGCCGTGTTCCCGGGCAGGTCAACTCATATGGTTTGTCTCGCTCCACCCAGAAAGAGCTCCCAGGGAGATGGATACCCCAGAGTGTATTTTTCTGTTGGCGTAGGGGTGGAAAAGGAGATAGGAATAGAGATTTTAGAGGAAATAACCAAATGTGAAGCTCGGGCATAACCTTTGTCGCACTCGGCCCGATAGGTCTCTAGACTGTGAAGAGAATCTTTATATTTAAGGTGTTAGTACAATACAATGTACCAAATTAAGTGTACTCTTTCATTCTTTTTATTATTTCGATAGTGATTACGAGGAGCACAAAGAAATTTTGCAAAGCGAGGTAACTTTGTTTGCATTCCTTACTCATCTTTTTTATACACCAATAATGTATCAATAGTAATGGGAGGACTGTATATTTAAAATCAATGAATTAATGACATTTTTTATCCTAGATCAATGAACATAAACTCACTGAGGAAGAATATAAACTCGCTCTCAAGAACGTCGCGAAAAAGTGAGTGAAAAATCTATCAAAATAAAATAATAGTACCACTGAGTATCTATCGTATATTTACTAACTGTACGAGTATAAACCATGGACCTCTTCTAAAAGACGTGATTTTTCCAGGCTTGAAAAGGCAAAGACGAACACCAAAACCACATGTAAACACCTCAGGGCTTACAAAGCTAGAAGCGACAGACAAGACAAAATTATCGAGGTAAACATCGCGCATAGTTAAGGTTCAATGGCAGATCATGGCATGAACAAACAAAATTAATTGTCCCAAGGAGATCGAAAGTGAGTTTACTGATTGCACCTATGGAGACATATCTTCGATTGTCCCAACTGTTTCTACAATAATCATATAAAGACTAGAAAGGAGAATATGTAGTTAATGGTCAGCGAATGCATTTCTTCAACGAAAGATGCAATAGAACCCATAACAGACTTCGATACATAGAGAATTCAAATGATAGTCTTAAAATTTAATTTGTGATTTTTGTAGGCTGATAAAGAAACGAAAGTAGAAATGGAAGAGTAAGTAAACTTTTGTTGTGTTTGTAAAACAGATAACTGACGTATTACACTTCTCTTTCTATTCTGAATTTGGATTCACAAGTGTGGCAAATTAACTCGTTCAGCCGCAAACAGGATCTTGTAATAATTGAGCTTTCATTTTTTTTTTTTTTTTTTTTCAATTACATTCATTTTGGTTAAAATAACCATATCTGTTCTCCGACGAGAATTGTGTGACTCTGTTGTTGCTGGTTGTTACTGCCAAATCTATGCCTTGAAAGTTAAATTATTTAGGGTTGGACCGTGCGACTTTTGAGGCCGGATGTGGGTCATTTGGTGCAGGCATGAATTTGAAAAAAACCTTTCGTGTACTAAGAAATGTTCTGTATATGCATGGTAATTGTTTCTTCACGAAACATGCCTTTCTCGGCTCACTGAACGTGCGTGAATTTCTTTTTTTCGTCAGTGGTCGTGAGCCTTTTTTTTTGCCACAAGTATACTTGCAAGATTTTTTTTTTTTCTCAAAATCACCCCTCCCTCAAAAGTCAAATGTTTCACTCCTTAACCCACTGTTGTTACCCAACAAAACGTACACATCAGCGTGGCAATCATGTGTAAATCAGTAAATAGAGTTCACTGCTGCTTAAAGAAGTTTTGTTTTTCATTTTTATTCTAGCAATCGTGTGGCACTTATGAAAGAAGTAAGTAATTGCACTTGCTAAATATTTTTGTCCTTTTCCATTATGTTGATGTCAATGAAGATTGTTGAGCCAGCACTTCTCGCTTTGGAGCATGCGTGAAAGAGAAGTCTGCTGTGGAACTTTACGTCTCTTAAGCTCGGCAAGAAACGAGGGCGTGACGGAAGAGCCTACTCGTGCTACAGAGTAACGTAAACTTTTTCATCCAATATTTTATTTCTCTGCCAAAAAACTAAATTCGTCTTCTTTTTGATTCCATTACTTTTAGAACTCGAGACTTCAGAGGGAACTGAACACTGGTTTCATTGGCCGCTATCGACAGATGAAGAAATTTTTTGGGCGTGTTGTTCACGCAATCATCCGATGTTAATTACATCGAAGCACTACGGGGAGAGGGGGACGTATATTTTTTCTTTTGTTTGTCAGTTGTTTTTGGTTTATTTTAACGATAAACATTAATGACAAAAAATAATCAGTTCCCGTACATGCTTGAGGAAAAAGATCGCTAATTAAGCTACAAATACCGTTACCAGGATGACTTTGCTAAAGATGAGAGGCTATGGTTTCAATGAGTGAATGAAAATACCCAATTGATAAGAGAAAGCATATTGTTACCAGAAAAGAAGATGTGAACGAAGATTTCCAGGAACTAATCAAGACATTTGAACATACGTGCTACAGTGACGAAGTGACGTTAGCGCATGGTAGGTGGACAGAAAAAAATGGGAAACGTAGGATGATGGAAAGTTGTTGAAGGTTAGGATTGAATTCAATTGTAGTCAGAGACGGTCGCACAAGGGTCTTGACGGGCAGTGGATGGAGAGATGGAAGAAAATTTGTGCAGCATGGGGGAAGTGGATAAATAGCCAAGGAAGGTTGTACAAGGGTGGCGATGGGCATTCGACGGAGGGACGGGATAAAGTTTGTGCAGCATGGGAGAAGGGATTAAATTGCCAAAGAAGGTTGTACAAGGGTGGCGATGGGCATTCGATGGAGAGACGGAATAAAGTTTGTGGAGCGTGGGGAAAGTGATTAAATAGCCAAAGAAGGTTGTACAAGGGCGGCGATGGGCATTCGATGGAGAGACGGAATGAAATTTGTGGAGCACGGGGAAAGCGATTAAATTGCCAAAGACGGCTGTTCAAGGGTCATGTTAGGCTTTCGATGGAGGGATGGAAGAAAAAAAAAAAGATTGCGGTGGTGTAACTGAAAAGAAGGCAAAGATGGACGAATTAAGTGTGGATCATAGCTTAAGACTGTTGCTGCACAGAGGGACATGATAGCGCTCCAAGACAGTTTGTAGCGTTGTTATTGTAGGGTTGTTACTGAGTGATTAACATGGCATATTAAGCCAAGAACATTGGTTTACAGATAGAAGATGTAAAGCACGAATGAAAATACCAAAGATGTGTTGATTTGGTTCACAAAGGTTCACAACTGGTAGCTTTCAAAAACGTTTAGAAAAATCATTGGACATGTAAAAGTAATCAATTACAGCTAATCATACTACTAGACTAAGTACACGTGGAAGAGAAAAAAGCAGTTTGGTACAATGTGCTTGAAACCACTCTAGTAACAGAATTAGCTGATTTCCTTACTTCTTTCTTAAAGATGTATATTCTTAGAAAGAAGCATAAGAATATAAGTACGACTGATATTGTTTAGTTTTATTAGTTTTTTTTTTTTTTTTTATACATATATTATTACGGTTTTAACTTTTAAGCTTTATTAAACTGTGAGGATTTTTGTTGTAATTTGTTGTTCAATTTATCTTCAGTTTTTTCTTTTTTTTGTTTTTTGTTTTTTTGTTTTGTTTTGTTTTGTTTTGTTTTTTCAAGCCCTTCAAACTGTAGGGTGTATTTTTCAAGGTTTCCAACCGGAATGAATTTTTCGACCTTAGTTCATTTCTATTTTTACGATTATCGAGAGAATTCCCCCAGTGTGGTTGTTCTTGAGATACCAATGGTGGATGAGAGCAGAGACCATGAAAATGAAGTAACCTGTACACACAAAGCAAGGCAACTATTACAGAATTTACAAAATTTATCTTTCTTTTTTGTGGATGATAAACAATTTGTATATATGCGGTAGACTGAACACAACCCGAATTTCAGACATAAATCAAAATGATGTTTACTACTTGCAGAGAAACGTATGAATACTTTCAAAGTTCTTTAGAAAACTTTATCTTGTAGAAATTCATTCAAGTGTTTCATCTTAAAAACACACACAAATATCCTGCACGGTGTTTACCATTTAAAGAAAGAACTTTTCCAAGATGAAAGCGCCATCGTTTCTTGGTTCATAAACAAAGCACGTCAAATAAGCCATCTCTAATTTTAGGAGATAAAATAGCCTTTTAAATTGGTTTATATATAAGACACTTTCAAAAATTTAGCTTCCAATTTTGTAAGATCGGCGCGATAATAGAGCCTCTTAAATTGATTCATAAAACACCTCAAATAATGCATGCCCTAATTTTGCGAGATGGCACAGACCCTTAAATTGGTTCTTAAATTGGTCCATAATTTAAACACCTCTCATAAGTAGGGTTGGCGAATGCTAAATGCGAGACTTTGTGAGACGACGAGATTAGCGTTTTTCTTTGCGATCCCGAGACAGAGACCGAGACTTTAAAGTGTTTTAAATGCGAGCTCGAGACGTTCAGGTTCTAAGATGTTGTGATGTCATTTAACTTTATCAACAAAAATAAACAAATCGGTAATAAACGACTTTCTCAGTCTTGAAAAAAATCGAGACTGCGAGACGCACATAACCGCTAAAAAACGAGGCTGTGAGACCCGTGAAATTCGACGAAAATTTTGCGAGACCATGGGTTTTTAAAGGACCATTCCACCCCTATAAGTCATCTTGCAGTTTTTTAAGATGAGATAGCCCCTTATAAATTGCCTCGACTGAGACGAAAAGACTGCCTGTAAGATGAGGGACAAAAGAGGCATTTTAATTAAAGATCAAGACCGTTTTCCTAGTAAAAAGAACCAAAGTAACGACAACGAATAAAACCAATATACAAAGTTTCTATAAAACACAAAAGTAAACAATTGTATGGGGAAGGAGAACTTTTAAAAGAAGTTGACAATACATAAAAAAAGTGAAATGTTTATTAGCAGCAATGCTAAACATTTGTAACCAGACCTTGTGTTGTTGTTGTTGTTTTTTTTTCATTAATTGGGCCATTCACACCCAGAGCCAAACTTCGAGAAAATTTATGTGGCTCTAACTGGTAAAAAAATTTAATGTGCGAAAAATTCAAAATAGCCGTTCTCCATTACTTTAATGTGATATTATTTATTATGTTGTAGAAAGTTGATCTAACTTTTGCCTTTGCAGATTAGACCCTAGCTATAGTGCGTGATAATTCAAATGAATTATACTGAGCATTAATTTTTTTTTGATGTGGTGCTTCTTATCACGCTGTGTCAGTTGGTTCTAACTTTTAACTGTGCAGCTGAAACCCAGGTGTGCAAATAAAAATTATTTAGCAAAAATTTCATGTGGCATTGTTAATTACGTTCTACAAGATGGTTGTAACTTTCATCTCCGTGGACAAAATCCCAGTGTGTGACCATTTAAATGAAACCCCCACTTGGTACTGTTTATTATGTTGTACTTTTAAGTTTGTCGATCAAACGTTTTGTGTGTAATCATTCAGCTACAATCTTTTAAGCAGTACACTCCCGTGGCATTGTTTACTGTGAGGGCTTGAGTCACGAAAATGCGCATGTATGACTTTGATTGACACTGGAATGTTCACTGGAAGGTTTTTAACCAACAGAAATCGTACGAGTCAGTGTCACGTGCCATCAGGGATAATTTCGGTTTTTTTCTTGCGGCGTGATAAAATTAACGACCGGCCTTTAACCCTTTGTATGGAACAAGGCACTTCGTTTACCTTACTTCGTGGACTTCAAATTTATGTTCGATCCTAACACAAAATACACAATTTCCTGTAAAAACCCTCCACAATTGAAGCATTAATTCTTTAGTATCGTTACTGTAGCTTTGGGAGTTCCCACAAGATCGATGTATGTATCCATAGCAAAGTACTTTCCTAATGAAAGCGGAATTAAAAGTTCAAGAAAAATCATTGAAGAGATTTCTGTCTGTAAAATAAAAGATGCCGATAATTGCTGTGACAAAAAGACTGCTCTCAGTGGGGTGTGTTTTTAATTGCTTTTAACTACAGTGGACAAGTAGGCGACCATAAGTAAAGAAATAACCATGACTGAATCATCATTTATTCATGAATAGAGACGAGGCTCTTTTTCATTGAAAAGCTAGCTATTACTTTCGCACAATCAGCAGCCTCTGTTTGATAACTTCTGGCTTCAAAGAAAAAAAGAACTACAGGTGATAATAAAGTCTACAAGCATTTTGAAAAGAGATGATATACACTTAAGCAAGCATTTTGAGAATAGATGATATAACGGAGAGCTTTGTCTTCTTAACTAGCGATGGGATGGTCATATTTCCATCTCATAAACTCGTTCCTCCTTTTGCCAGTTTTCACACTGGGACAGCCTGACTCTACGAGGTACAAAGGTGGAATTCGTATTGCCGAGGGAGTCTTACACTTCGCGAACTTTGCTCCTTTTCTTAATCACAAACTGAATCACTCAGAAATAATGGATATTCAAACCGTAGTTAATGAAGAAGAGT
Organism: Orbicella faveolata; assembly: GCF_042242905.1. Classification (NCBI taxonomy): domain Eukaryota; kingdom Metazoa; phylum Cnidaria; class Anthozoa; order Scleractinia; family Merulinidae; genus Orbicella; species Orbicella faveolata. The sequence continues at coordinate 26,741,528 of NW_028301563.1, forward strand.
GTATTGCCGCCTGCATAGAGAATTCAGAATGCCGATCGGCAAACTTGAAAACCACTCCCAGTGATGGAAGTGTTGAACTTATTTGCGAACTCCTCAACACCGACAAATTTGCTTCCTATGAAGAATTCGAGGAAAGTTTGGACTTTAATCACTACAGTTTTACGGTAGGTTTACTTTAGACATCATATATCATAATTTACGAGCGTATTTTTGCCACTAAACGCCAAGGCCGCGACAGATTTTTTTTTTTTTTTTTTTTGGGGGGGGGGGGGGATTTCCTGCAAACTTAAGGGTGGGAAAAGGGAAGAATGAGCTTAAAAGAGAGAAACGGCCTTATCGGGAGAGAAATTATTTCTTCTTTCACAGAAACGCATTAGGAGTTGCCACTACTTTTGTGTGCCTTTAATTAAGAAAGAGTTATTGCGTATTCGTTGCTTATCAGGATTGCTAAAGGGGTTTATTTTCCCTTAAGTGTCAAACGCAACTCGCATTCACTGCATGTAGTTTTGCATCACCCGCGAAGCGATTGGCTTAAAAAAAAACTCTTGCAACTTGGTTATCCAATCCAGAAGTTGACCCTAAACTAATCGTGACTCGCATGCACACGTTTTCCCGCGCGTCGCATCAGCTACAGATATATATATTTACTTCAAGTTTTGATTGGTTTAATAAACTCCGCGCCGTATAATTCTTTACCAAGGCCCAAAGATCTGGAATTCCCTTCCTGTCACAATCACTTTATTGTCAAGTTTTCCCAATTTTAAGAAAAAACTGCTAAAGTTTTTAGTAAAGTAATCACTGAACTGGCAAAGCCGCACACCGTTGCACTATTTATGTAACCGTATTGTTACGTACAAGGTGGCCTCAACTAAAAGCCTGATGGTTTCTAGAGGTCACCTCGCCTCACATTAAAACATTTATGAATACTGTACATTAAGTAAAAAGGCAAAATAAACAGAATGAATGAATGAATGAATGATATCTCCTTTAATCTTGACCATGGTGATTACTTTGGTTTTGGTTTCTATGACACTCAAGTGAAAACCGTTCTGGATTGAGTGTAAGTACTGGTAATATTTTACCAAACTTTGCGAATACTGTGCTGAATTCGTGCTTAGTTTGGTAAGTTAAGAAAGCATTCTGATGTATAATGTTTGGGTTGTAAAAAAAAAAAAAAAAGGGACGGGAGGAAGATTGAGAAAAATTGAAAAGGGAAAGGGGAGGGGTTCTTAAATTTTGTCCTCTTATACGGGAAGCATGTTAGTGAGGGGGCTTTTAGTAAGAGAGGGTGGTGAGAGGTGAGACGTCTGGCCGTGGACAGAGGGTTTCGGGGTAGTTTTGTCAGTAGCTTATGGTCCGAAAAGGATCGAGTAGACTAGACAGGTTGAGATCAGATCAGAGGCGTATTTGAATAGGGGGTTTGCTGTATTTCAGCCACAAGTGCAGTTTAAAGTTAAACAGACTGATACGTAGATGGGAAACTCAGAATTTTGCGATATTCATATGAAACACATTATAAATCATTGTCCCTACATGTATCGGCTTTTTGATTTTATATCCCTTAGGCTCCTTGTGAACAAAACCTTTGTGAACATGGAGGCACCTGCTTGCCAGTGGATGGATGGAACGACTTCAAGTGCGAATGCCCACCCAGTCTGCAGGGAAAAACTTGTGATATAGGTGAGTATTCATCAGCCACCTTAATGCAAGGACGTTGAATTGTAATATCCGTAGAGGTACTCAACAACGATTTAATCGGGGAGATCAGACTCCGCCATGAGGTTCAAATTAAACCGATACGTGTTTAATTTGTATACAATTTACAGAATTTAGACAGAAAAGGCATCGCTCCATGAAAAAGGTAAACCTCTCACATAGCCACAGCAGGCAAACTGCCTCTGCATCTTCAGATCCTTGGAAAACAGTTTCAATGTGGACCATTAACAAAGTGTATATTATTTTCTACGGACAATGTTATTCAACTCAGTATTGGTGGAAACTGGTGGATCTTTATATCCAAATATATTTCCACTACCATTCAACTCTCAACAGTTCAAAAAAATATTTCTATTTAGGTTATAATTATTTTGTCAATGCATAGTCCCATCACTAATGCGCATGATTTGTAAATCTTTAAAAAGACTCAGTGCATTTCACTGGCGCATAGTTTTGCCAAAGCAACATTCGCAGACGCCGTAAATTGTTCATAATAGCCCTTTCCATGGTCAACTTTTCTCATCTGCATTCTTATACATTGATCTGGTGTATTTTATTTAATCTTGTTTCAGCGCCTTATGGAGACTGTGACCAATTGCTGAACGCTGGAATTCGTAAGACGGGCGTGCATATAATATCAGACAAAAACTGGCTGCTACCTTTTTACTGTGATCAAGATTACATGGGAGGAGGTAATGCGTTACAATGAGGTTAAGAAATTTAGTAATTGATACCTTTAAGATGAACTAGCTGTACATTCCACGAGATTTATGTGGTCATCTCATAGGCACGCTGATGTCTCTAAATGTTTTATGTTTTGACCGTGATGTTTGTTCCAGTATTTATGTTCCTGTATATCCTGCTATTTCTCTAGAATCCGGGGACTGCCTTCTACTTAATTGGTTGCTTGACAATAAAAGTTATTAAAGTCGACTCGCAACAGGCTAACAACACGAGATAATCGGCCTTTTATGCGATGTTATGTGGTATACGTTTGGAATTTCATTGAATAAGCATGCCCAGTCAGCCAGTTGGCCAGTCGGCCAGTCGGACAGTCGGCCAGTCAGCCAGCAAGCCAGTCAGCCAGTCAGCCAGTCAGTCAGTCAGTCAGTCAGTCAGTCAGTCAGTCAGTCAGTCAGTCAGTCAGTCAGTCAGTCAGTCAGTCAGGCAATATAAAGGTCAAGTTCTTTTGTTGGCACAGGTTGGACAATGGTGTTGAAGGTGGTTGCCGGGACTTCGGTCTCTACAAACATTCAGGAGTTTTGGTCAGCGCACTCAGCTCTAAATCTACAGGATGTAAACCCTTTGAATGTCGGTTCTTCAGTCAAAAAGTCGTACAAGAGCCGCTACGTTAAGCGATGGACATCTGTTAGACCAAAAAAGGTAGATGGTGACCATTAGAGCTGCTAGCAATGACTCTCCCTTGTCGTGGTAATATAAAACTGAAATATACTAAGAGCATTTCCTATATTGTGTTCGTAGTGTGTTGCATTGTCTTTGAATCGAAGGATTTTGCTGTGGTGCTGAACCTGTGCTGTCGTTCTTTCAGCCGCTCTGATTGGTTCAACGCATCATCTCGTAACTGTGTTTAGGATAAGCAACTTGATCACGAAATCAAAATATTTTTCTCTCGCTTTGATAACCCTTTCCATAGTTTAGATTTTCATAACCGACTCGCCAAAAGACTGTTAATTGACAAGCTTTTCTCGTGTTCTCCCGCCATCCCAAGTGGTTGGTAAAAGAGTGTGGCTAACAACGTTAAAAATGTTCTTAATCAGGTGTTTGTTTTCTTGTAGAGTAGATTTCTAAATTCAATGTAAGGTAACATCAGAAACTTTGATGTCCATAAAAGAGGAAGCAGGGCGGCCGAGTGGTTTAGGGCGCTGGTGTTGTAATCCGGAGGTCCTGTGTTCAAGGCCTCCACCCTGTCACTAGCAGGATCTGTTTTTCGGTAGTCCCTGGTTCAAATCCTTGGTTACGCTTTGTAAATAGCCAACCGGTCTACCTACTCTGCCTCCTGCCATTTGGGACTTTTGACTGTGCTACGTTTATTTGAAATATTTGTTTCTTTTGTTTCAGTGGCATGCCAGTAAACTAGCTAAGCTTAGTGTTGGTATAGCTAAGTGCATGACATTGTTGAGGCCACAAGTGTAATAATTGGCCTCAAATGTAATAACTGGCTCCAAATGTTATAACAGTAGGCCTCAAATATAATAACTGGCAGACAAGTAAACAATACCTTTTATTTGCGATAAACTCAGTCTGCAAACATATTTTAGGTGTCATTTGTCACGTGACCTCGAGAAATGAGTTTTTTTTTTAAAATAACTGGATAGATAAAGTCCAAACTTGGACATAATGATCAATTCCGGAAAATAAGCAAGTTCATGTCACCACTATTTGATAATGTCATTAGCCACGTGACCTTCAGTAATTGAAATTTGACATTTGTGGTGATGTCAATAGTCATGGAAAATTTTATACATCTTGGCTATTTCTGCATATTGCAGCCAGGCTGCCGAAAGCTGTCAAAGCTTTCATGCTGTTTGCGACATAATATTTCTTTTGAGTTGAAAACGACCAGAAACCACCAAAAGAAAGGTCCTTAAAACGAGAAGTGTGACGTCTTTTTTCCTCGATGAAACGTTTGCGTTTTGCACACGCTCAAAAGAAATATTATGATGGCATTCGCTAGTTATTACATTTGAGGCCTCCTGTTATTACATTTGGAGTCAGTTATTACATTTGAGGCCAACTGTTATTACATTTGGAGTCAGTTACTACATTTGAGGCCAATTATTACACTTGTGACCTCAACGCCCACTATAAATAAGATTTACATTTACATTTACATGAAGCCCGCGTGATACCGGTGGGACGTTCGTACTAAAAGCGTTACTATTGTTTTTCGTTGCAGGCGCGCATTGCCCTATATAACAATCAATTAGAAGTTCTTTCCATTGTGTTTAACGCTGCTGACAGCAACAGAGATAACTGGTTTGCTAAAGGTCGCTTGATTCATTCGCCATGGAACGACTTGGATACCGAGCAACAAAATGACTTTTCCATTCTTGGAAACTCGTCATTAGGCAGAAGCTTCTACATCAACAAGGCTAACAACGGTTGTGACGGAGATGTTGGATGGCTCATGGCGTCATCTGGGAAAATCTGTGCCTTCGAGTCCCGCCATTCCGAGACAGTCTTCATGTATAGTAAACTTACTACTAGCGTCAACTGGAATGATTACGGTAGGAAGTGTAACACTCTGTTATTCGCATTTAAGTCGCATTGAACTCGCTCTTGCCGTTTTCACGCCCACGCGTTTTTAACAACAAGATCTATCCCATAATACTTGTCACAGACTGCCACAGGTAACCCACCAAGCACCACAAAAAGTATAGTAGATTAAATAAAATAAAAATAATGTCCGTACTTTTGCTAGAGGAGTAAAAAACATATCTACTTCAAATCAAAACAAATGAAGCTGGTAAAGAAAAAAATGAATGGGTTCTGCATGAGGAAATAAAATTAATCGATAACTTAAGTAGACAACAAATGTATTATTAAGTAACGTTATTGTTTAAAGCAAGTATTAAAATTAGTGTCAAGTATAAAATTATTACATTATTATGCAAAGCAATTTAGTTTAAAGGATATGAAGTCTTTCTTAACTGTAAGCTAAAATTTGTTTAATTCATTTGTAACTTAAGAGGCTGTCCGTGTAAGAACCGACCACTCGATTTTCGGCCGAAAACAGAATTTCTTCAAATTTTCTGTGTGAGACAGTTAGTCCATATGATAAACAAAAATAGCAATAATTTGGCTTTAAATACTATTTTTCAATATTTCTTGCGACGATTTCCGAGTACGGTCCAAAACCATAAAAACCGTTCTGTTTCGAGTCAAATTTAGGCGTTGCGCTGAAGGAGCTGAAAAATTACGCTTTTACTCAAATACAGTAAAACTTACAGAGAATTTTATTTCATGTTTTTTCTTTCGATTAACGGTAAAATATTTAAAATCGGGCTCAAGAAAAATTAATTATGATTTTTTGAAAATGCCCTACAGATAGCCTTCGCAAAATTTTAGCGGGCATGCTGCTGGTTGAAGGAGTATTTCTCAAAAGTATAACGTGATCTGGAGCCCTGACTAATATCCATGTTTAGTATTAGGGCTAGTGTACCGGGAACAGGAAAGAAAACTTTGGGCACTAACCTTTTGAAACTACAGGAGTACGATCAACATAGCTAATATTTA
>NW_028301563.1:26962500-27005000 GCF_042242905.1 Orbicella faveolata
ATATCACACACAAAGATACAGGTCTTATATAAAAATTATCAAAATATTTGTCACTACTAAATCAACAACAGAACTGAACAATCATTAAATCACTATCATTTAAACTCAAAATCACGGAAACCGCGTCACTTATGCATTACCCTTAAATAATACCATAAAACCAGAAATCCCAAGCACCTAATGGATTTTGTTTGTTTATTTATCTATTTATTTTTTTTGTCCTATAACATAGATTTTTTTTTTTCTTTTTGTTCTCCCTTAACCAAACTGTAAACTGCAAATTCTTCCTTCATCTCTTATGTCCTACAATTAGACATAACTAGACTGTGGTTTAACTCGAAAACCTAACAGCTCATTTACCCTCCAGTCTCATTTAAACAAGACTATAACGGTGACCTCACCTAAAACAAACTATATTAACTAACTAATAATGTTACAATATTTATATTTACAATGAAAAATAAAGCTGTTCAAAAACGTAAGTTAATTGAGTCTTTTTTTAAAGTTATTTTATTATTATTATTTATTGAGTTGCATGCATTTATTTTATCCCAAGAAATTAAAAATCCCTTGCTAGGCAAGCTTGGTTATTAAACTTTATTGCCGTATCTCTGTTGATGATAATATTTTAATGTATAGAGTAGAAATCTAGCCAAAAATTCATTTTAGATAAAATCGTTGATCATTCCTAATGTCTGATACCGTTCTTATGAAAACGAAATGTAAACCAAAATAAATTAAACTGAATTAATTTTGTCAAATCCTGTGCAATGTTGTTGATGAGCACTTGTATGAAAATCTATTTTATAAAAACAAATTTAGAGTTCAACAACTTGAAACGTAACTTTCTTGAAGATGAAGCTTGTGATTAGTCATACTCAACGAATCCACAGATTTAATGAATAGGACTAGGATGGACGACTTCCTGAGTTACCTTCATAACCAAAGTCATATTCAGTTCCGGCACCGAGAACAAAAGAAGATTCATCAGTCTCGGTTATTCCAATCCCGTGATCAGCACGTGAACAACTGCTTCCTCCTCCTCCTATCATCATCAGTGATCCATGACCGGCTCCAATGGTAGCAACTGAATCACACCAGAAGCCGATGTTGTTGGCGCTTTGGATGTTTCCACTGCACTCAGCCTGTTGAAACCCGTCTGTTGACTTGTACTGACCGCCATATTGAACCGTGCAGCTTCCCAGGCACTGGTCACTGGCCCAAACTTTGCCATTTCTAAAGTCGCCATAACTTGTGATTTTTGATCGGAATGTTTGTCCAGCCAAACAGTTACCTGTGGTCTGTAACAAAGAAGTGTGACTGGGGTCATCACTACGCGTGATCTTAAACTCTCTGCCGCTGACCAACCAAAAAGCTGGTGAGATCATGTCAGAGTTAATGGATGGATCTGCTGATGTTCCCATGGCAACTTGTTGGTTATACCACCAGAGTCCGTCGTCACGCATCCAGTTCTTGTTGTCACTGTTTGAGAATCGGGCGATTAGGGTCCAGCCTTTATAACTTGATGCCATGTCACAGTAGACCTACGAGGGAAAAAACAAATCTAAATTTTGTTTGATCAAAGTAGGGTTCTTCAGTTTCTTTAAATTTGAAGTAAGTCTGATTCTCAAGCGTGTGGAGTGAACACTCCGCGCTAGCAATGCAATTATCCTCAATTGAAAACCCAAGGCTACTTTATTTTCAGAGACAACTGATTCTAGAGAAATTGACGATGTTATGAAAATTGCTTATTTTACTATGCAATAAATTTAAAGTCGCTCATTTTCAACCCAGGTAACCAAAATCAATCTAATATAAACAAAGAAGTCCCTTAATTAAATACTCGCTTAATATCGTTTAAAAAAAAAACATTCCCAAATTGAGTTTTCACAACCAATGGCAGTAACCATACGTTGCATTTCATGTTTCTTAGTTAACTCTATAAAAAGAACTCCTAATCACGCAAATCAAGGAACTGAAAACACAACAAGGTAATTGAAGTTTTATAAGCAGGGTCTCTTAATAACTGTACCACCCGGCAGAATTTGAAAAAAAATTGATTTTTTGAAATTAATTAATTACAATACCAACCTTACTTACAATACTAACATTACATAAAATAGCCACATTACGTATTTAACAAATTGACGCACGGTCAGTTTTTCGTGCGTCTGCCCTGTGTTTGACAATGAATTTCGTCATAACATTGTCAGAGTAGCTGTGGATCCACGAGGAGATAGCCCAGTGGATCCGCAGTCTACTTTGACAATGTTATGACGAAATTCATTGTCAGTAACAGGAGAGACGCGTGAAAAACTGATGTCAATTTGTTTTATGTGACAACAAACTGTCAAATTGTCCGCTCTCGCTCGTTGACGCGTCGCATAAGTTTTAAATTCATTTGTCTGTCAGCTTGTTGACAATGAAAATTAGCCAATGAGCGCGCGAGAATTTCTGCAGTTATCGCAAAAAAAAAAATACTACTTACAGTACTAACCTTACTTACAAGTTGACAATATCACTTAATTTTTTTTTAACACCAATTCTACGTAAAATTTTAAGATAGTCGTTTACAATAGCAATTATTAGTTAACAATATTACGCTTTTCTTCCAATATCGTAAGCTCAGTTACAAGGATACTAACAATACTCAAGAAACTAACACAACTAAGTATTTACGTACAATACATTGGTGACAAAAACTACTTACATCGAATTAAAATAATAATAATAATAATAATAATAATAATAATACTGCCTTAACTCTTAATTCTTTTTTCTTTATGCTTTGATTGACTGACTGATTGATTTCATATTTTATAACTTTTCTTTTTTTATTATTAACTACTCCCTAAGTTGTACTGCATTTCTTTCTGAGGAGTACAAAAAATTCTCCACTATACAAGATAATTAGCGAAGGAAAGGGAATGATAACCTCAACGTTTCGGGGGTTGGGTAGTACATAGAGAACCGTGCGCCTTATGTCAGCATTGATAACTAATTGATGAAAAAATGTTATAGCATGCATAAGAATTGACTGATTTTACTTAAGTTTGAACTCACCGCAGATGCAGCATTGGAAGTTGGAAGTTTATTTGACCCCTTGTACACAACTCCGACTCTCATCTTATAGTAAACTGAATACCAAAAAATGTGTTTTAAATATACATTATCATTTCTCTATGACTATTTTTTTTTTTTTTTTTTTTTTTTTGATTTCTTCGATTTCCCTTTTTTTCTCTCTTATTCTCTCTGGTAACTAAACTAGATCAAACTGTTAAAGTATTAGTGCATATAAATGAAGCCTTGGAGCCGACTGGCTCACAGCTGCCGGATCGGAGCTTATCCCGGTTTCTGTAGCAGTTCTCTACTCCCCCTCGACGGGATGCTAGTCCATCGCAGGTCACTCCCCCGCAATTTGTTAGGTTTCCCTAACAATTCACCGGTACCCATTTATACTCCTGGGTGGAGAGTGGCACTGCGAGAGTTAAGTGTCTTGCCCAAGAACACAACACAGTGTCCCCGACCAGGGCTCGAGCCCGGACAGCTCGATCCGCGGACGAGCGCACTAACCATGAGGCCACCGCGCCTCCCGCACATTTTTAGTACATGTAGCTCGCCCAGAATAGCCGCTTTGCTGGCTGCGAGCTACTGCCACTTGCAAACCAGTTATATATTAATAAAAGTTACTGTTGCTGATGCATAAACGTTATTGAGGAGATTTCCGAACAGTAGAAAAACGCAGTCCACAAAAGTTAACTGATATGGAACTGATACCCAACCTATAGAAGGCATGATAATGACTGTAGTTTTCGTTTCCGCTAATCGAAAGCGGTTTGTGGCGCGACAGATGTAATTCCCTTCGCTATTATCTATAACCGTGTTGACCTCAAGGCATCCGTTTTCTTGAATACCCAGCGGTACATCGGAAGACTGTTGAGCACGTGACCACTCTATCCTGGGAAGAAGAGAACCTGTAGCTTCACAACAAAGGCTTGAAATTTCTCCTCGTTTTAAAGCAACCTGCGCAGGAGGTTTGTTTGTGAATATCGGTGGTTCTAAAAAGGGAAAAAAAAATCATTCATTAATTGCAGCGTTATCAAGCTATACAGATGTAAAAAAAGGCTTAGCCAAAGTAAAAATTAGAGTTCTCACTACCAGATAGAGGAACATGGTGGAGTAACGGTAAATAAGTGACATATTTAAGGCTTTGTGTCAAATAAGGAAGGATGAATGACACCGACTGACAAGAACTTTACAGAACCTCGGTCTAATCAACAAAAGATATCTTTGAAAGAACCGTTAGTTTACGTATTAAAAAAAAGATCCACATATGAAATCCTGATGTCAAAAATAACAGGTTGAGATCGCTTACCCACGTAAAAGCAAAACAAAACTTTCATCAATTGACAAAAAAAAAAAAACAAAAACAAAAACAAAAACAAAAACAAAAAAAACCCTCGAATAACTCGAATAGTAAGGTTTTGATTCTATCAATTTAATAAAATTCAGCTTGGAAGCGAGCCCTGTAGAACACAAACAAAGGAAATTGAATGGGCCTGTTTATTCATTTCTCTTGTATGTGCCTCTACGCCTATCAAGCTGAATTCTAATATATCGAAAGTAGCCTATTAAGGTAAAGTAAAGGGCGGTATATACCTTTCAGTCCCATTCTGCTGATAGCCTTTAGAATTCCATGACCAGTATGTGCCGTGCACATGTATGATCCAACATGAGACCTTTGTACATTGTTGATATGCAGTGCGCCATCTTTCACAGTGGTACCTTTGAGCAAGGCACCTCCAAGCTTACTCCACGTTATCTGTTTAGATGTCTAACCGTCAACCCAGCAGTAAAATATTGCCGTTGAGTTGATAAAGACTTCCTGGGACACTGGATATATACTGATCTTTGGGTCAACAATGCATTCTCCTTTTGGTCCATTAAGGCCCGTAGAGCCCCTGTTCCCCTTGTTCCCTTTCAAGCCAATCGAGCCCTGTTCTCCTGGACGGCCCATTGCCCCAACATCTCCTTTTACCCCAGGGGTTCCACGAGGCCCCTCCTCCCCCATGTCGCCCTTAATTCCCTGGGGTCCTTGACGCCCTTGCTTTCCACTTGGGCCAGGAGCTCCTACAGGACCCAAAGGTCCCCGCGGCCCTGTTATCCCAGGGACTCCTTTTTCTCCTTTGTATCAGGGATATCCGAACGTACCGGGATCTCCGGGTGGCCCTGGCGGTCCTACTTGGCAAATTGTGTCATTGCTAGTGCACGCTTGACTTAACTTCTTGTCTATTTCCTGGCGGACTTGCCGCAGAGATATTGTTGGAGTATTATGTTTCTGGGGCAAATTTCGTTTGTTTCTTTGGCGATGTCCTGAAACTGAAAGAACTTTCACGTTATTCTGAGCCGCGGGCAGGAAAAGAAGGAACAACTTTTTGCCGAAAGCTCTCATTTTTAGAGGTATTGCACGCGTGTAGCGTCACCCACGACACGCGTTACGTGATGTGTGATTCGAGTCTACTCGTGTTGTTAAACAAATTTCTCGAATCTCACAATAAACCGCAGCACTGCTTTCTGCACAATAGCATTGTTTGCAGAATTCTTTGTAATTCAATATCATCTATAGCAAGCCTTGTTTTCATCGATTCCGTCTTCCTTTGGGGGTTTGATTCTCGCCAACAACTTGACGGCAGGACCCAACTGAATAAATGATACAGAGAAGCGACTAGAGAGAACCTTTGTTTATTTTGCCGCTACATTTCGCGTTCTTTGTTTCCTTTGCATGTATTCATTTCATTATTATCGAACATTTAACGAAGACAGCTTATCGTGTTTGTCTCGACTGATTTTAGAAGAAATAAATATACTTTCGTGTACTTCTCATCTTAGCCAGGAGCTCTCACGGTTTGAGCCTTATCGGGGTATATTAATTTTTAATTACCCACTTGAAATCGTTAACGAGTTTTTTTGTTTTCATTTTAATCTTTTTTTCTCTACAAATGGCTAAATCCAGCGGTTAATAGCATCAAAATTTCGATATAGTACCCTGAACCCTCCAAAGAGGGACTTAGAGGGTTGCTAAATACTCAAGCCCAGTCCTCTTACCAAATGTCATTGCCAGACCTTTAAACTAGTTGAACACTTGCCAAATATTTCATACCCAGAACAAGATAAAAACATATGTCCATAATTATAATACATATATCACGACACCGTTAAACTGAAAGACATCGCAAAAGATGTTTTTCTTTTGTTTTTCTTTGGCTAGGTCGAAACGATGACATAAGGAAAAAGAGGATGCAAAACAATTGTTCATTTTAGTAAAATTATTACTGGTATGAGATGTTTGGTTTCAGAATTGTCGGGACTTCCTGTATCGATCGATCCCGCTTATCGTCCTGTTTCTCCTAGATCTGTTGAAGAAGAACCGACGCAGAGAACTCTTTCTGAATAATCAATAGAATTTTTAACACACCCCCGGCAGATTGGAATCATACGTTCAGACAAACATCGACTTTTTCGACTGAGAGGTTTGCCTCCCACAGGTGATAGACATGTCGCTACAGTGTCTTTCAAAAAATCATGCATCCATCCAATTAACAATATTATGATTGTTCTGATACAACTCAATCGTGTAATACAGTTCAAAATCAAAGTGCTCTGCATGTACTTACTTTCTGGTGTTTTCATTTTCTTTTTGTGATCTGTTGTCTACAGTGATTCTGTCTCGATGCGGCTTTCCACTTTGGAAATTTGCAGTTCGTTTATTTCTGTTTTCCTGTTTATCGATTCCATTCTCAAAAACAGCGACACGATCAACAACAACGAAATAAAGGACAGAAACGAAGAACCTTTGTGGAGAACGTCGCTACATTTGGAGGAAGTTTTCTTGTTTCCATGACCGGTTCTAATCAACAAACAGTTGTCTGAACAAGCTGGACTGTCGTGTTAACTGGACGTTTGATTTCCTTTTAGCAGCAGTTTCTTGTTCCTGTATACGGGATATGCAAAGACATAATTGTAAAGCGAAACCGTTATCAATTGATCTGTCATCGTTTGGATGAAACTTTAACGTTAGGGTTAAGTGCCACGGATGACAAATAAATTGTTTGGTCTTGCAAGAATATAGGTATTTTTGTTGACAAACCGCCAGCAAGTGTATCCTGAGAATCTTGCAGAGGTCATTGAAAAAAAAAAATGACATTTATTACCAAAGGGAATTAATAATTTTATGCGACCTGCCCCGTGGTTAGTTTCCCGGATGGAGTCACATCCGGGACTCGAATAGATTTAGATGTAAGCATTTGAGCACCGCGTTGCAGGCCTTTTTCCCAGAAGCATTGGTGCAGGGCAAGTTCCTTCCCACCCACTTTACCCCTCCCATTTTTGGAGCATTATCGATGGTACATTGTAACAGACGAAGTGTCACGTAAGGCGTGTTTGCCCCCACCTTTGCTGGAAAAAGGTACCCATTTCCTGTTCTACTGTAATTTGAGATGATCTTACGATAAACTGCCACTTAACTGGGTGGCCAAATTATGGCAAAGATTTGTGTCAGCTTAGTTCTCTTCCCAGCAAACCGAGCTTAGCCTTAGCAACGCACATTGTGAAATACAGTCCATAGTGACAGAGCAGGAGGCATCAATATACTTACAGAGACGCCTGCAGAAATGCGACTCTTTGCTAGGGTGAATTAAGGGTGTTTGGCCAGGTGGCGGTACCCCACCCCTACCCCTGCCCTTTCTGTCTGTTGATTCAACTGAATCGGAGGTAATTTAACTTGCGTAATCTAATGGTGACGAGGTAAGTGGTGAGCGTCAAATTGAGGTCTGGAGTTATGCTGTCAAACATAATATTATGTAATGCAAAACGATGCGCCAGCTTTCTAATGACTTGTTCTGTCGGACACGGAACCACGCTAACAAGGAAATAGAACCATGTTTATCAAGAGACATGATCCTGTCTTGTATTTATTTAACACTTGCAATCCCAATAAATTTACAACAAAGAAGAAATTCACTTTAATATAAGCCCAACCAAGAGAAAAAATACTGAAAATATCACAAATGTCTCTGTAACTGATTGACTGACACAGCACAATAAAACTTCTCTGGAATGTCAAACGAGGAATGTATTTTCATACAGCAACTCGTTAGCAATGAAGTATCCACAACTGAATATGACACCCAACTACGGAAAATAGTGTAGTACTGAGAAATTTACTTATTTTGTCATTGTCTGGATCAAAAAAAAAATATCGGTAGTTTTTAATTTGCGCTGACTGCAATACGCGCGCGTTCGTGCCTTTTCTTAGTCATAATAAGTGACGGGTCTTATGAAAATTCGAGCAACAACTGAGGTTTACACAACTCATGGTATTTAATGATTCTTTCAGATTACACTTGCGTAGAGCCTCGTGCAATTTTGAGAGAATTTTCAAATATCACTCGCAGCTTGAAATAAATTCGTCATTGTGTTAGCATTCATGTGGCTACTTATACTGAAACTAAGGCTCCATCCACGCTACGCGCGCCAGAGAAATTTGAAAACGGAGCGTTATTCTACGGTTAGGCCTACCGTCTACAGTAATTTGTCACGAAAACGGAGCTTTTCGAAAGGACTCTTCAAATCGAAAGAATTTAAAAACCCTGGCTTTGTGTTCTTTCTTGTGTGGACTGAAACGGTTTTAAAAACAGAGCTTTTCGAAAACGATCACACCACGATAATCATGTGATTTCAATGACCTGAGTTTTCCTCAAACACAAATCCAAAAGACCGGTATTTGCTGTGTTTTTAATTTCTCTCGCGTAGTGTGGACGGAAAACTTTTGATGCGCTTTCAGAGTCAAAAGGTCGTTTCAAATTTCTCCGACGCGTACGTAGAGTGCACATTTTTAAAGGATTTTATAACTTTTTAACGTTTTCAATTAAATTTTGACTCTTTCCGTGTTTTCTCGTTACTCCGTTACTCGTTACTCTATACCCTAAAATATAAATTCCCGCCCCCCCCCCAAAAAAAACAACATTTTGTACGAATCATGAATATTCAACATCTCTAACCATTTGCAAAAACGTATTTCGAAACAACTATGCTCTAATTACTAATTGATTTACATTTAAATTAAGAAATTTTCACACTGGTACCTATATTTTAACGTAGCAAGGCATAAAGCAATGGTGTTTTTAGAGTCCAAAAGTACACACAAAAAATGGATTCAATTCAGTACATTTTAGTTAAACTTTACAAGAAAGCTTTAAAGATGTGTACTTATGAGATTTTTGCATCATGGTCCTTAACATTTTTTTTCCTTTGTCACCTTTTATGCCCCTTATACTTGGGTATGTAAGTCCTTTCGGTAAAAGACCATCTTGAGGTGAATCAAAACGGTCTCCAGTACTTTCTAAGACGTACATTTTAATGAGTCGTTATAAACACGCTATGTCGTTTGATGGAATCATGGTATCAAAAAAACTACCCAATCATTGGTGAATATGTTGGTGTTCATTTCATTTCTCAAAAGGTTACTACAGCAAAAGGATGATCCATCAAAACGCCCTTAATTTTAGCTTTAAGACCTTATAACAAAAAAACTATCTCCGACCCCCATTTTTTATTGTCGCATTGTGATAAGCATGATAAAATGCAACTTTTTACAGAGTTAAAAAAAAAATGTGGTGAGAGTCCAAGGCCACCTTAAGTTGTCGAAAATTCGTGGTCTTTTTGCAATGTTGGTAATCAACACCTGTCACAACATTTATCTTGTAACAAGAAATTTAGAGTTCAACCATAATCTGAAACACGTTATTTCCTTAGAGATGTAGCCTATGTTTGCGATTAGTCCCACTCAACGGATCCACAGATTTAACGAGTAGGACTGGGATGGAGCGCCATATGTATGAGCTTCATAACCAAAGTCAAATTCACTTTCACCGGGGTCTCTTTTTTCAACAAAAGAAGCAGCGTCTGCTTCTGTTATTCCAATCCCGTGATCAGCACGGGAACAAGATTTTCCTCCTCCACCAATCATCATCACCGATCCATCACCACCACCTGTAACACCTGAGTCACACCAGAAGCCGATGTTGTTGGCGCTTTGGATATTTCCACTGCACTTAGCCTGTTGAAACCCGTCTGTTGACTTGTACTGACCGCCATATTGAACCGTGCAGCTTCCCTGGCACTGGTTACTGGCCCAGACCTTGCCACTTCTAAAGTCGCCATAACTTGTGATTTTTGATCGGAATGTTTGTCCAGCCAAACAGTTACGTGTGGTCTGTAACAAAGGAGTGTGGTTGGGGTCATCACTGCGCGTGATCTTAAACCCTCTGCCGCTGACCAACCAAAAGGCTGGTGAGATCATGTCAGAGTTAAAGGATGGATCTGTTGTTGTTCCCATGGCAACTTGTTGGTCATGCCACCAGAATCCGTCGTCACGCATGCAATTTTTGCTGTCTTTGTTTGAGAAACGCGCGATTAGTGTCCAGCCTATTTGTTCACCCATGTCACAATACACCTTTTAAAAGAACATTGGGGGGGAAAAGATTAAATCCAATGAATTTAAAACCTCTCCCTCAAATTTATAGCGGAGCTCTTTCGCGCCGAAGGCGCGGAAATGTAGCCCCACACCTTAAAAAGTTTCGTCACCCATTGTTCTAAAAGAATTGTCACGTGACTGTCCGCACGTAGGTACGTCGGTAGTACGCTTAACACCATACCTTGAAAAATAAGATAGTGGCACCATAACTATAGGTAAATCTTGAAGTATTGGATATCAATATTATGGTCAATTGAGAGCTATCAAAACCAGGTATCTACTGACCAATATCACGTGGTCATATCGTGAGCTCAGGTTCAGAGCTCAAGGTCGGGTGTTTTCTTAAATTGACCGCTGCTTAGGTACTGGTTTTCGATTGGATCGCAGGCTCAAGCCGGGTTTTAACCCCTGGCGTGTGGTTGACTTTTCTCCTGACATATTCCTTGCACAATCGTCTCTTGGAATGTCCGTGATATATTGGGTACGAAATTTCTACAATCTTAGATACTTTGGAAGCTTGACTTTTTGTTTTTTTGAGGGTACGATATGTGAAAGAAATTAATAGCTTGCTTTTAATCTTTTAATGAAGGATGGTTGGTGTTTAAAATGGCAGTTTGTAATACTGATACTCAAGAAATTACCTCAGGATAGACTTGCTTTTTTTCTATTCATAGATTGATTCTGTAATTACATGAGCCATCTTACCTGGAATTTGGAATGCTTGATTTCAAGTTCATAAATTCCAGTTACTCTTTTTGAAATCTTACACCTGATTGCTTCGCAAGAATCTGTAATTACGGAACGAAAAAAGTAAGTAATTAAGTAAGTAAGGGAGCAAGCAAACAAGTAAGTACATAACAGCGACAATCTCTAATGTCTTTAAATCTACATTCTGCAATTCAAATACATTGTGCTTCAAATATCTCAATGCGAATCTTCACCAAGCGTATACATAATTCTCACGTCTTTAAAGTGCTACTATGATCAAACATTTACCCCATGAATTTTTAGGTTAATCACATAGAATTCTACGAAAGATTAAAGAAGCCGTTTACCGTTTACAAATATCTGCAATGGATCCGGAGTTATTTAAGCGTGAAAAATGAGTGAAATATGCAAATGAGATAATTGATGACGTCATACACTCAAGCAAATATTAAATCAAGTATGTAAATAACACTATCTTGGTCAATTTGCAGCAGAAATCACTCAAACTATGTAGACTAATAGCTCTAAATGCGACACACCTACGGCTATAACAATTTCTCTTCCCATGGCAACCCACTCTTTTCCATTCCCCTCTAGCCTGATTTAAATATTTTAGTGATTTTAACCTTGGAAAACATCAAACAAGACCACAAACTAAACCTAACGTATTTATATGCTTGCTGGATCATGCAGATGAGGTACCATTAGCAAATATCAATATAGAACGCTAGAAGTGATTAGAAAAGCCTTTAATATCGTGGAGGTCTGGAACCATATATGTTGCCATGGTAACAAAAATTGTTAAGCTCATATTTCGGAGCACCTCAATTAGAATCTTACTGCAAAAAAAATCCAACATATCTGTTGCAAATTGACTGAGATATCCTTGTTTATCATATGTGATCAAAATTCGGTTGAGTGAATGACGTCATCACTTGGCTAATTTACATATTTTAAAAACTTGAATATCTCTGGAACGAAAAGAGATATTTGGAAACAGTAAACAGAATTTTTACTCTTGTACAAACTACTTGTTATGTCTTAAAATGGCTCAGATTTGAATGAAGTAATTTTCGTCATGGTAGCACTTTAAATTTGATGTTAGGTGATGTCACCCCGACGGTTTTTTGTTTGCTTGTTTGTTTGTTTTTGTTTCTTGTTTTTTTATCTTTTATTTTCTTGATTATTATTTTTTTACTTAGAGAAATAAGACTTAGAGATACAGCGAGCTCGGAAGGTGCACAAAAAATAAGAAAACCAGAGGCCTGTAAAAAGTCTAAGTTTATGTGTTATACTAGTCATATGCATTACCAAACTTTTGTCTCTGAAACCCCAAGGTGGTGATGGATGTAACTGAACCAACTTTGTTGCTGGCGGTACAAACATATGTTCCAGAGTCTGCCATGGAGAAATTTTCAATGATCAAAGTACCATTTCTAACAGAAGTTCGCCCTTTCGGCAAAGCCCCAAACGCACGTGTCCACGTGATTGCTGACGGCGGGTTACTGAAGGCTTTATAAGTAACTGTTGCTACAGTGCCTTCCTCAATTAACAGAAAACGATCTGGTGCTGTGACCAGCTGGGGGGCAACTGTTGAGAACAAAGAGACATACAGTCACAGCTGTGTTAACTGAAAACTTTATAAACTCTAAAAGCAAGAGACGCACAACAGTATTTACTTTATTTGTAGTTAAATTGTCCAATTTTAACTGTGCTAACATAAATTGATCAAACTAAATTTGAGCAGCAACAATAATGATTAAGATAACTAATTAAAAACGGTTCATTTTTACCTTCTACAATAAGCTTAGCGGTCTTCTCATCTTTTCCTAATACGTTCACCGCTGTACACATGTAATATCCTGAGTCAGTGAAGGTTGACTTGGTTATTTCAAGGCCGCCATTTTGATCGGTTGACAAGCGCCCTGCCACAAGAGAACCATTGACTTTACTCCAGGTCACCGTAGGTCTTGGGTTCCCTCTAACCGAGCAGTTAAATGTAGCGGTCTGGTTCTCAGTAACTGTTTGAGTGACAGGTGATACAGTAACCTCTGGAGATGAAATTGACCCGCCGGGATCTCCCTTCAATCCCATGAACCCTCTGGGTCCAGCGTCACCTGTTTATTATAAATTGTGTCGCGAAATCATTAATATATTTAGAAAAAAAAATCAGTTTAGAAGGCTAGTCTGAATCCATGATTTAAGTCAATGCAAAAATATGACTATTTTAATAATTTACATCTAAGCAGGGACAGGAGTAATGGCTATATCATATAACTATAAACTTCCGCTAAAACCAGAAGGTAAAGATGATAAAACAAATGAATAGTTCAGTACAGGTGTGATGTATTATCCGTTTTTTCTAGATGTGTCGTTTGTTTATGAGTACATATTCCGGTATTCAGCTGGAGAGATTGCAAAGGAACGATGGAGTGAACAGGTGAACCGAGGAACGTGAAAGCCATGGAACAAAAAACGAACTGACGACTGAATTAAAATTATAGAAGAATATATGGATGAATAAACAATTCCTATGATTCTAAAAGTGCCCTGACATATCATCGCCACAAATTCTCTCAACTGCAAGTATAATTTTCGATTTCATGATTGCCTTTTACAGTGATTTACCTTTTTCACCCTTTTCTCCTTCTGGCCCTTGATTTCCCATAATGCCTTGCTGACCGTGTCTTCCGGTAAACCCATGTTGCCTTGCACTCCCTTTTTACCCTTAGCGCCTCGTCTCCCTCGAGAACCTTTGTTTCCTTTCTTGCCGGGAGGGCCTGGGACACACACTTTCTTCAATGGCTGACACAATGATGCTGGTTTGAGTTTATTGAACTGTTTGGTGATTTCACTACGGACATCTTCTAAGCTGAGAGTTTCGTTACTGACTGAGATCAAGCTGCGGCGAAATTTGGTGTCTGTTGTCTTTTTGAAATCTAAAAGAAACAGGAAATGAAAATGAAAATAGCTTTACTCTAGGCTACGTGCAGACCTCTGCTTTTTCTTTCAAGAAAAAGTCGACTTCCGGAAGCTGGCGGGTTTGCCGTTTCAGGCATTAGGTATAAAGCCCGTGAAGGTATGCCAAATATTTCACTTCTTATACCAAGGCAAAAATAAATGGAACTCTATATATCGTAGGAAGGGAGACAGGGAGGTCAGAACCTCCCGCTTCCCGCCCTTTTCTCTCACGCCTCCCGCTCCCTAATTCCCCCGGGCTCCCCCCTGCCCTCCCCCCCCCCACCTCCCAGTTCCGTATATCGCGACTTGCTCAGAGGTCTTTAAAGTCGCTCTGTAATAAAGAACAAAAAAAGAAGTCAAGGGAGAGAACTAACCAGAACTTCGCTCTTTTGGTATTAGTGTAACAAGATGATTAGTTTTGTCATCTTTGAAGCTAAGTTCAGTACGCAGACTTCCCGTAATTTAATCAGTCACGTATATTGAAGTGGAATCTCACTTCTGTTGAAAACACATCACAAGTGTCAACGAAGAAGAAATTAAGTTACGAGTATTCTAAATGTATGAGCCAGATATTTTTTTGTATCCTCCTAGTAATTTGTGCTAAAAAGTTCAGACAAGAATAATTTCTTTCAGAAGACGCGACAGGTGTTTCTTACAATCAATTTTCACGACCCTTATTCAATGAAGATTCATCTAAATGACTCAGTACTGTAACCTATAAATGAATAAATCTGACGATCAAAAAGTGGTCGTCTACTTACTCTCTGGTGTGTCCATTTCGTTTCTGTGATCTGTTGTCTGCAGTGATCTGATTTCGACGCGACTTTCCACTTTGGAAATTCGCAGTTCATTCAACTCTGTTTTCCTGTTTATCGATTCCATTCTCAAAAACAGCGCCACAATCAACAACAACGAAATAAAGGACAGAAACGAAGAACCTTTGTAGAGAACGTCGCCACATTTGGTGGAAGTTTTCTTGTTTGGTTCCATGATCGGTTCTAATTAACAAACAGTTGTCTGAACAAGCTCAACTGTCGTGTAAACTGAACGTTTGATTTCCTTTTAGCGGCAGTTTTGTGTTCCTGTAAACGAGACATGCCAAATCATAACTGTAAAGCGAAGCCGTTATCAATTGATCTGACATCGTTCAGGAAGAACCTAACCTTGAAGTCCCAAGGATGATAAATATCGTGTTTTTTTCCTGGAAAGGTTATCGTTATTTTTATTCTCAGAGGAGCTCTGTGGGTTTCCTGAAAATCTTGCTGGGGTCAACATGAAAGCGAATGATCGAGACTTCTTCGTTAATAACACTGCTGAGTGACGCTAGCCCGTCTCCGTAAGTTAATTCAGTTATAGCTGGTAAAATATTTTATACATTAAAAATTAATAGTACAAGTAATTTCGAAGCTGTTTTTTTTTTTCTTTTAAGGATCACAACTTTGTAAGATTAAATACTTGACTGTAAATTTTCATTTGTTTTTTTGTGTTTCACGTGCCATATTCTTACCTTCCTGTTTTCGACAAAAGTGTGTTTCCCCCTCATAAACGCACTCGTTATTGACAACAAAGACGAATTTATACACAGCCGAATAATTTTTATTTTTTCTTTAAAGCGAGGCACTTAAGGTGATGGCCGAACTTTTAGCTTTGTGGTATTGTATTTTGATTAACAGTCTGATTTCATCTCAATAGAATTGATAATTTTTCAAATAATGATGGAAGGGCAGGAAGTGGGAAATTTGTGGAACACGACTTGGTTTACCAGCCTAAGACATTTCGATGTATCCTGAAAAACGTACGAGCAATAAATATTGGTTATTGACCAAGTGTGAGGTCAAGATGGCTGGATATTGGCCAAGTTCTTTTTTTGCGAGTTTATGGACCGAGACGGAGTCGAGGTCCATAAACTTGCAAAAAAAGAACGAGGCCAATATCCAGCCATCTTGACCAAACAAGCTTGGTCAATAAAAGATTTATTATATGGCTTTCGGGGAAATTTTTCTTGCGGGACACGGCGGGTAGTCCCGAGCGGGCAAGATGGCTCCATCTTGCCCGCTCGGGTAGCCAATCACAGCGCAGGATTTGATTCATCTTGCCCGCTCGCGGAGCTAGCCATATAATAAAATGGAGAAGTGCTACGCGTAGTTTGCAAATCAAATGTGTGTTGAATGTTGACTTGAAACTCTGATATTTATTTGTTATAAACCTACAAAAAACCTTTAACCCGGGATTTAAGAGAACGGAGAAATTAAATTAGTCGATTAGGTGAAGATCACTAAATATCCTAAATGTACTCGTTTTCTTGCGTGCAAATAAACTAACCAAGTTGATTTTAACTTGAACAAAATAGTTCAGTTTGTTCACAAAAGAACGTTTGATTCTCCACGACAAACTGCTACAGTTACACGACGGTGTAAATGGGCTGAAAATGTCTTTGCAATCAACCTCGCAGGATACGTGCCCGGTTTTTAACTCTCGATTAATCAACCTGCACATATCTTCAGTAGTGCCAAAACATTCGACGTAGGGAACGTTTTTGAAGACAGAAGAACAAAAAAACAAAAAAACAAAAAACAAAATTTGTAATCGTTTACTTAGTTTAAGTGGTGTCTAAGTCCTGTCACCTCCGCCGAAAGTTTTTATTATTTTTTTTGTTACTTATTTATTTAATTATTTACTCATTTACTTATTTTCTGACTGCCGTTGATGTAATTTATAGCTCTGAGGTTCTTCATAAATTTATGAGCTTTGTATTCATGTATTGCCATGTTGGGCTGCTAACCTTCAGTTAAAGTGTTACAGTCAATTCAAACGCTACTAAGCCGTTCCCGCCAAAAGACCCAACGATAAAGCCTGCATCCCACCAGTGTCGTTCCCAGTGCTACTCATTGTAAGAAGGTCGAGTAAGAGCTCAGAGAACGGGAGTGGGCTCTCACCAGTTCCATGTTAGTAAACACGAACTATAAGGTAGATTTAAGCCTGCGTTTGAAGAGAGAATAACACTAAATATACACAGGGAAAACGGGCCGGGTGGGGAGTTCAATATGAAAAGATCAGAGATACTCGTCGTCTCGCTTAGGGGTATAAATCAAGGATTCTGCTCGCACTTAGGATGTTGAAACGTCACTATTATTAGCTGTTTAAAGATATTTTAGGGTGCATTCGAAGAAATAGTAATAAAAAAAACGCTCTTATTTCCGTTTTCAGGCTCGATTTCCGCTGGTCTCTCGAGTCCGGTCTACTAGCGCGGGTTCCTTTTCCGAACAGCAGCTGGCCATCAAGCCTATTCCTTTTTAAGTGGTATCTTTTATGAGTCAACTAAAGCTCGAGCCACACCAGGATTGCTCTCCTTTAGGGTTTAATTCAAATTTTCCGACGACCAGCCCTGAACTTTTCATGATGGAGTCCGATCGTATGATCAGGTGTAGTCAGCGTACATTTGAAACTAACATGAGAAAGTGGGCATCTCTAACTACATGAACTAAGGTGTTCCAAGAAAATGTCCGACCGTATTTACTCAATTAAACGCCATGGCGTTCATTAAATTTGTCGTTATTCGGGTGCGGCGTTTATTCGAGGGCGGCGTTGGTACAAAGCTAGGCGGTGTTATTTAAAATCCAATTTATTCCTTGCAAACAATAGTATGGTAAGAGTATTGAAAGAGCATTGAAGTGTACTCACTTCCAACTGAAAACCATTGTTATCAATGAAAGCAAGTAAAGCTAACTACCGTATATTGTTCTCATGTTTTTATTATATTCCTTTGAGTTTCGAAAGTACTGATATTAAAACATTGCTATAATCAAGATGAATAATTTTCTTCAGGCTTGCTCAAACTTAATTATTACCGCATTTGCTTTTTGAATTTATTAATATTTCTCTCTAAAATGTGGCGTTTATTGAGGGCCGGCGTTTATTCGAGGGGGCGTGTAATGGAGTAAATACGGTAACTGTACGTGAGAAAAAGTTCAGGTTAATTAATGAACTGGAAGTAACCACTTTTTACCCTCGTCCACAGGTTATCACTGTTCTGATCTAGTTCGTCCGAAGTCCTAGCCGCTCGCGGGGACCCCAAGCAGAAAAAGACGCCCAGGCCACTCATTGTTCTTTAGATAAGTGAACCAAGCCCTCACGTCCGATTAGTGACCAAGATTCGCGGGGTCGATCGACAAAGCGAACTAGCTTAAAAAACCGTAGGAGTCAAAAACTGTTCTGTCGTATCCTGCAAGCACATTCACTTGTTTACTGCTTCGAAGAGAGTCGATGGAGCGAGTCGCCTTACAAAGGGACTTCTTTTTTTTCACAGGCTATATATAGTTTTCTCATTGCTGCCACGTGGCGGACAAAGGACATAAGCTCACTTGCGACAAAGTAGCCTTTCCCACCCCCCTCTGCAGGTTTTTTTTTGGTGTCCCATCCCCTCGCCGCAAGTGCCACTACTATACTAATAGCCCACGCCGTGGTCATACGATTGTGGCTCGACCGACGCGGCAGAGATTTCAGAGCTGTCCTTCTCGTTATCATAACCAAAATAACTTCAGCTCAAATAACTTTAACAACTGTTTAATAATAGCAGTGTTTTACTTTTCAATCCTGTTTTGGCTTTAATTTCCCGACTAAATTTGCTTTCTTCTAACGTCTAAGTTATACAAGCGTTGCTGAAATATAAATTTTCTCGCCTTTGTGGCCATCTTTATAAATGAACTGATGTTGATAGCTTTAATTATATCACACACAAAGATACAGGTTTTATATGAAAATTATCAAAATATTTGTCACTACTATATCAACAACAGAACTGAACAATCATTAAATCACTATCATTTAAACCCAAAATCACGGAAATCGCGTCACTTATGCATTACCCTTAAATAATACCATAAACCCAGAAACCCCAAGCACCTATAGCTAATGGATTTCGTTTGTTTATTTATCTACTTATTATTATTTTTTTTCGGCCTACAACATAGATTTTTTGTTGGTGGTGTTCTCCCTTAAACCAAACTGTAAACTGCAAATTCTTCCTTCATCTCTCATGTCCTACAATTAGACATAACTAGACTGTGATTTAACTCGAAAACCTAACAGCTCATTTACCCTACAGTCTCATTTAAACAAGACTATAACGGTTACCTCATCTAAAACAAACTATATTAACTAACTAATAGTGTTACAATATTTATATTTACACCGAGAAAATAAAGCTGTTCAAAAACGTAAGTTAATTGAGTCTTTTTTTAAAGTTATTTTATCATTATTATTATTATTAATTGAGTTGTTTCATTTCCTCTATCCCAAGAAATTAAAAATTACTCCTCAGCCAAGCTTAGTTATTAAACTTTATTGCCGTATCTCTGTTATTGATAATATTTGAATGTATAGAGCAGAACTCTGGCCAGAAATTGATTTCAGGTTAAAAACGTTTTTCATTCCTAATGTCTGATGACGTTCTTATGAAAAAGAAATGTAAACGAAAATGAGTCAAACTGAATTAATTTTGTCAAATCCTTTGTAGAGTTGTTGATGGGCACTTGTATGAACATTTATCTCATAAGGACAAATTTAGAGTTCAACAATAATCTGAAACGTAACTTTCTTGAACATGTAGCTTGTGATTAGTCCTACTCAACGAATCCACAGATTTAACGAGTAGGACTGGGTTGGAGCATTTTGAGTTCTAGCATCATAACCAAAGTCATATTCAGTTTGCGTTCCAGCTGTGTCTTCAACAAAAGAAGCATCACTATCTTCTGTTATTCCAATCCCGTGATCAGCACGTTCACAAGAAGTTCCTCCTCCACCAATCATCATCACTGATCCATCACCACTATCCCAGTCACACCAGAAGCCGATCTTGTTGGCGCTTTGCATGTTTCCACTGCACTCGGCCTGTTGAAACCCGTCTGTTGACATGTACTGACCGCCATATTGAACCGTGCAGCTTCCCAGGCACTGGTCACTGGCCCAAACGTTTCCACCTCTAAAGTCGCCATAACTTGTGATTTTTGATCGGAATGTTTGTCCAGCCAAACAGTTACCTGTGGTCTTTAACAAAGAAGTATGACTGGGGTCATCACTGCGCGTGATCTTGAACTCTCTGCCGCTGACCAACCAGAACGCAGGTGATATCATGTCGACGTTAATGGATGGATTAGTTGTTGTTCCCATGGCAACTTGCTGATCATACCACCAGTAACCACTGTCTTTCATCCAGTTCTTGTTGTCATTATTTGAGAATCGGGCAATGAGATTCCATCCTTTGCCATCTGATGCCATGTCACAATAAACCTATTATGAGAAACGATTTTTGTCTAAAGCAACGATGTAAGTGAAATGTTAACATAACGTTTATTAATTTAGCTTAGTTTACAGGTTAAAACTACTTTCACGATAGCCTCTGAACATGCTACCTAGCTTGTCACGGGGCGAAAAAGGCAAAATCGGCGTGCAAAGCGAAAAGAGCGCGATCTTCCAGTCTCTCTTCCCAGATGCGTGTTCTTCGTTTTCTTCAGAAAGCTAAAATTCGTGTTATTTTCAGACTATTTTCAGACTATTTTTAGTATAATAGCCCCAAGTTCAAAAGACAGATCTCAGCTGGAGCAGTGGAACCGTTGTCTGGATTGTCAGCAGTTGTTGAGAATGAAGAAGAATGAAGTATGAGGAAATAGGAGAAAACAAGGTCCAAGACATAGACCACCGCGATCACGAGAGCACTTCAACTTGGGAATGGTTTATTTTTTTTGCTTTCAATTTATCTACCTGAGTGTCATATTATTGGCTGAAAAAAACATCATCAACATTTCGTTGCATTTGGAGGTAAACAAGCTAGTCCATCATTCCTGTCCTCTCCCCCTTACAAATCCTCAGAGAATATTTTCCTTAAATTCTTTAAATTACTTGGGATATTTTTAGATTGCGTGAATCTTCGGTTCTGAGAGATTATGAGAGATTACGACCTGTGACGGTTTTGGAAGCCATTTTGACGAGAAGGCAACACACGTTAGAAATTACAGCGTTTGTAAGAGAATCCGATGCAAATAATTTTCTTAAAAATTAAACTGTAAACAATATATTAATATCAAAGCTACAGTATTAGACAAGTAGAATTGCGGTGGCCTCATGGTTTGTGCGCTCGTTCCCGGATCGAGCGATCTGGGTTCAAGCCCTGGCCGGGGACACTGTGTTGTGTTCTTGGGCAAGACACTTTACTCTCACAGTGCCTCTCTCCACCCAGGAGTGTAAATGGGTACCGGCGAATTTTTGGGGAAACCTAACAAATTGCGGGGGAGTGACCTGCGATGGACTAGCATCCCGTCCAGGGGGAGTAGAAATACTCCCAGCCGCTGCATGCCACAGAAACCGGGATAAGCTCCGGCAGCTATGAGTCAGTCGGCTCCAAGGCTTCACTTTTACCATATTAGACAAAGGATAGCGTTATAGCAATGTGAGGTATGTAGCTCTGCTAGAAAGTATCCAGTCACGTTTTTAATTGTTCATGCGTTTAACTACGATAATTTTCGCAAACTTTCCAGGAAAAAAAAGTAGAGAAATGCATGACAAAATAAAAATGCGTTGGATGCTTTCTAGCTAAGCTAAATCCTTGAAATCTGGTAAATACAGTCAAAAAATGAGTTTATAATGATTTTACTTTCGAATCTCGCGATACTCTAAAATCGTTTACTTTGTTTCAAAATTAGGCGTCGTAGTTCACCTTCTCCAGACAACGCAAAATTTGGTCACCTCACGTTGTTGTTTTGCAGAGGACAGCAAAGAAATGTACCAAGAATTATAACGCACTTGCACAGTCATAGTACTGCTCATTAATTCTTTTGTTCAGTGACGTTCCCGTTACCGTTGCCGTCGTGGTTTCGTAAACTCCATAATGTAATTTCTGACGCGCGTTGTCGGTTTAACCAAAGAAAATCATGACCGTGACGAGAGAGTGCTATAGCTTAAATGTAGGAAAACATGGTAATCATTGTAGTCAAGTTCAAGTGAAATTTTTTTTTTTTTTTTCTTGGTGTTAGCATTACTTTGGAACTCAAAAATATATTAACAGTTCATTAACGGATAAATGGTATTAAATCGCGTACATTTTACGATTTAATTTCTCCGTTTTCCCTTTAGTTTTCTTCTCATTATTGATTAAATAAAGTGTAAGGCACAGAATATAAAGACCTAGCCTGCGAACATAGAAGTATTTCAGTCTCTCTCTTGTCTCCGCCGAAAATAAGAGACAGCTGGAAATACGTCTGCGTTCGCAGACTAACAGAAACTTTTTCCCTTGACTTTTTCAAAAACCTTAAGGTTGGTCAAAGATATGTTTAGCTGTGCGTCCGTTTTGTTCTCGGTGTTCAGATATGTGGCGAAATTAATGTCTCTTATGTTTGAAATATTACTTCAGGCACTTTCGGGGCAGCGTGTAGCTAAGAAATGTAATGGAATTTTAAAATAACTCACGGACGTCAACCACCCCGAAGGTTGGTCAATCAGTCAATCAATTTAAGAATGGTTGACTATTGGGATCGACAAACGCCGGTCAACGACCCGGTCGGGCAAATCGCTTATATTTTGCCTAAAGATACCCTTAGGTGACCTATTTCTAAAAATCATATTTAAAGGTTCCAGCGAATTTTTGTTTCGTAGAAATGTTTCGAAAATTTGAAAGCGCGGTCAAAGTGCAGTTTGTCGTGAAATAAAATGACCGAAATAAGATGCGAGGGCGAAGCGCTGCCAAGTCTGAAAAATTCTAAATTCAATTGACTTCAAACTTCACACAAATATGGGACAACCATTCTAATTCATTCTTCCTTTTAAACTTATCTCAGATATGTTGATAGAGTGGTTTTCCGAACCATTTTAAAAACACTTCTGAAGCGTGTTAAAAATTGCGGTAAAATATAGGCAAAAAAAAAAAATGCATCTGGTACCTCAGTTTTCAATTATTTTACTTTTCAGCTTTAAAATGTAACTATTAAACATATACCATACCAAATTTCATGCTCGAACTCGCAGTATTTCCTTTTGAGGAAAACGAAAATCTATGTGAATGTGTTGAGCGCAAATAACACAATATTTGTACACGAGACAAATCAATTGTACAAAGAAACAATCAATTTCAATGGCGACAGTAAATTACTATCATTAATTAAAATCCCGGCAATTCACTGTTAGCATAGGAACATATATAATGCCCACTATATTTAAAACTTGTTTTAGACGTTTTAGAAACATTGCGCTTTAACGCTGTTTAGTTTCCTGTCCGTCGTCATGTCTTGTTCGTCGTCTGGTGGTATTCCCTTATGTATAAACAACACTGTGAATGGTTGTCATTACAAACGCAAGAGATTTCCTGGAACGTTAATGTTTTCGATGGTCAACTTGGAATGCTGTTTAGTATTAAGGACGTTAAAGGACTTTAAATTAATCGAGTTGAAATATCTTGAAGCAAATCAGAATCGCGCCCTTATTCTAATTTGGTAAACAGTCGATCAAAGTTCAAGTTCAAGAAGGCTAATCCGGCAATGTATTATTAAAAGTGTAATGGCAAATTCCAAATTAATTTCGTCTATATAAATTGGAAACAAGCTAGAAGTGAAACCCTCCGACCCTAAGCAAATAAACAAAATATTAATACGAATAATTTAATCCAAAAATGTTACAGGAAACATACTTAAAAGCCGTTGATTCCCCTCAATACCACTCCACGTTGCCTTTTGCGACCAACCTTTCTGCTATAAGAATCAGGGGCCGCATGAATCCGTTTAGAGGCGGACCATTAGAAAAGTGATGGGGACGGTGGGACTTTTTCAGCTTGCAGGAATTTTTTCTTCACGATCACTACCTCTGTAGGATTTTTTCTCGGGGGCAAGTCCCCTGCAAAAATTTTCTTTTCTTTTTTTTTTGGAGGGGGGGGGGGGGGAGGGGGGCGGGAATGCACCGTAGGAAAAAAAGATGGCGGCTGTACATTTTACCATAATGCCTTGCGAACCTAACACAGCCTAAAACGCAATAAGAAAGCCCAATGTTTATAATATTTGTCCCTGTACAGAGGACATTGAGTGGCCTGGGTTTGAAGATTTTATAACGTTTCTGTGCGTTTTTATAAACGGTTTTAAAGTTGTCGTGCGCTAAGAACTGTGGGTAAATGTACCAATCGCCATCTTTTTTCCTACCGAGGATTGGAGGGGCAAATATTCTACTGTTGCAATCTTAATCTTGACACTGCACCACAATCTGAATGCCTGCAACAGGCTGCAAACTGTTTTTTTAACTTCCACACGGTCGTTTTGCTTTCCTGCCAGAATTATACTCGGAGGAAACATAAACAAGTATCAAACACATCCAAGTGCTATTGCCTAAAATAGGGATGCATTGGCTTTTTAATTTGATGTTTATGGAAATATAAATTTTATTGGTTCCCTTACCCTTGTAATAAAATCATTCCTGGCACGCATTGAATCAAGGTTTAAGCTATGGTTCTGTGAGTGACCGTCCAGTAACAAATATGGGGCTGAAGGGCTTATTCAACTAAGGGGGTCTGGGGGCATGCCCATGCCCCCCAGAAACTTCTGCAAAATTGAAGCGTTTTTGGTGCGTTTTCCACGATTTTCCATATGTTCAATGTATCGATTGGACTTGAGTGATAATTGTCGTTTACTTTGCCAAAAACGTAAAATAGGTTGAAACAACCCCTGCTAAACGCAACAGTTGTGTTAACACCTCCATGACTGTCTTTGGTTAGAACGTGTGTCCAAAGTTGATATAGGCGGCCCTCTTAGGGGAAGTGTTACGGTTCGCTACGAGTGTACACATCTGCGTCCACAATCGTCATTTATACATGTCAGTTGTAAAATTACTCCGATATTTCGAGGCTTTCAAAACGCGGTAAGTGCTTGCTTAAATGCAAACGAATCAAGCTGTGTGGCTGTTTATAGGTTTTTTTTTTAATCAGTTTTAAGCCATGGCTATCCATAAGAGCTTTTCTGCAAGGGTTTTTGCAATTGGTTACCAGTGTCCATGATGAGGTTGCTATGCAGTATAAATTGCCTGCCAAGGTGCAAGTCTATTAAGTTGCAAGTTGCCAAGTATAAATTGGCTACCAAGTATAAAGTATGCAGTATAAAGTGGCTGCCAAGTTGCCATTCAGACGGGTACAGTTCGTAAGCCCGAAATTGCAATTAACTCCACAGGAATTTTTCTTCACTTGTCCGACTTTTTTTTTTTTTCAGCTACCCTCCCTTGCATGATTTTTTTTTTGTCCTCCCAACCCCATTAATTTTCTAATGGTCCGTGCCTTACCGTGCCGCGTGGCTGACATTCAAGACTCAGTAAAAAGTGCCACGCAACCCTACGACTAGCCCAATCGTGCTTTCACTGCTCTTGCGCAAATGTTTAACATTTTGCAATTGACATAAGCCGATTAAATGTTTAAAGTAGTGATAGTAGATTGAAATGATTTTTCTATCCAGGAGCTATTATTTCTTGTTCTTGAATGGCATTTGGTTGTAGATACAGTCGGGGGACGGGCGGGGAGTACTCCCGGAAATTTCGGGTATCTTTGTGCCGTGGGGGATTGCAAGGAATGTGAGTGGTCTCTCTAACACTGAACATGATTCCGAAGTATCACAGGGATAAGCTAAATAACTTTTAGTTTAGCTCCGCTGAGTTAATTACCTGTTGGCGCGCGTATTGCATTGACCGTGGAAAAACAGTTAAACCGGAAAAGCTGTTGCACATTGTAATTTAGCGTTGCCCAACACGCAATCGGCCGGGCTGAAATGCTCATCATATTTGATAAATCTTAAGTTTTCTTTCGACTTATACCACTAGATGGGCGTGGCAGTGAGCCACGAGTCAAGTCAGTCAACTCGCATTGAGAGTGAACCACTTGTGAAAGGATTGCAGATTGTCCATACGCTTTACCCTAATAGGTATCTGTGTTATTCTAATGCAGTGATGCTGTTGCATTGATACTATTTAGCTAAATGAACGTACAAATGGTCAAGGTTTCTTTTGCAATTTAGTCAGACATGGCTCTTTCTTTATTTCTGCTGAAAGCATCGTTCTCTGAAGGAGACTTCAGGTCATTTTCCAAAAAAGTACGAACAATGCGACCCCGACATCAGTGCCATTATCAACGGGTGTGACAGAGGAAGCGTCCGCTGATGTTTCCATGGATGGTGGCCATGCAGCAGGGGTGTATTATTGTCCTCAAAGCGGCTGCATTCGTGTCTTTCATGGGCTGTCTACTTTAGAGAGGCACTTGTCTCTGGAGAAATGCACTCAGTCGCAGGAGAGACCTTTCCTTATGGACTTCGCCAAAATGGGATACAAACTCCGCTTGCAGCAAGCGTTGGCGCGTTACCCAAAGCCACAATAGGTAACCAAGAAGCCCTTGTTGTTTTAAGAGAGGGCTGGGCTCTCAGGGCAGTCAATTACGAGCAGCAATCGTATCTTATGGCAAAAAATTTCGCATAGGCCAAACGACAGGCCGAAATCTTGACGCCTAAATGGTTGCGCGGGATATGCGCAGAGCCCGTGATCCTGATGATATGCCTCTTTGTCAGGCATCTGAATTATTTGTAGCCGCCTAACAGGTTGCTAGTTTTTCTCTCGCCAAATTGCCGCAGTGCGCCAAAGTGATCCTGATGAGATGCATGTTCAGGCATTTGAAGAGGAAAGCAATTTTAGTCAGGCAAAGGAAGTTGTAGAAATAATCCAGCTTTTGCATCCTTTGGTGTATGACCAGCACGACCTCTGTGCCTTGGCAATGGAAGGTACCCTAAAGAGACTAACAAGTCTGAAAGTACTTGTGGGAAGAAGAAGCTCTGGGACAAGATATACCTCTCCCACCCATGTGCAGAAAGGTTCCATACGACTGCATACAACTCCATACAACTGCACTTGCCGAAAGTATCCTTAAGAACTGTCAGTGTTTGGCTTCTTGCGTATTTAGCAAACATCTCTTCAAGGGGGGAGGGACCGTTATATTTCTGTACAGAGGGAGAGGGAGAGGAGGAGGAAGATCCTATGGAAGAAAAACGTAAGCCCGAATCGTCACCTTTTCCAAATTCGCTGCAGCGATTAATTTGCCTTTATCAACTTAAAAATAGATGATCTAGTTCGTACTTTGTTTCCGAGACTGCCTGCAGATGCAGCACAACAGTGCCCTTAGAAACTAATCACTCTGTAACATCTGAAAACATAGATCTCGAGAACAGCGAATTTTCTGAAAAATAGTTTTCCACAAAGAAGCAGCTGACTTATTTATAATTCTTTTATGCTGGCCTCCTTATTTCAAAAAGTAAGAGAAACTAAGCATCTAGAAAAATTCGACTTTCAATGGATCACATTGGTGATCACAGGCAGGGGGATCTTTCCAAAGGCCTAAGCTATAAATAGACGGGATTTAGATCAATTTTAGATTGTATTTTAATCGAGCCAATAGGGATATTCATGCTGACGTCATTGTTTACATTTTTGCTCATTTGAATACAGCTTAGCGTACAGAAGGCGGGGGGGGGGGGGGGGCGCTGTAATTGGCTAAGCTGTAGCGGCTCCCCTGGCCATTTTGTTTTTTTGTTTTTTTCGTTTTTTCTTGCTTTTTTTTTTTCGTTATGTGTAATAGTAGGCAGAAGCTTAATATAAAAAAAAAAAAAAAAGGAAACATGTTGGATATGAATTGACTTCAGGCAGCTAAAGAGCTAGGAAAACTTAATACATGGTAAAATTTGTACCTCTTTGGACATATTGTCTTTCAAAAACTGTAAAATTTCTGGGTTGCAAAAGCGCTAATAAGCTCATACATTCTTTGTAAAAGTTTGAGTTTTTAAACCCGTGTTGCACAAGAAGTATTCAACACATCAGGCTCATATTCATTGGCAGAGTTAATCATACTATGACCTTTAAATTCAGAACTGATTTATTTGTAGCTGCATCAGAAACTGAATTGCTTAACCTAATGAGGCAGATATTGTAAACAAGGATTCCCCTATTAATTAAACTTGTTAACCGAATATATCAGTTCGCGAATATATCATGTGTCATTTGAGCTGAATATGTTGCATAGACTTGAGAGTTGAGCATGAAACGTGGCATGTCTAATATTGACAATTTAAGGCTGTAAAGTGAAATAATCGAAAAGTGAAGTGAAGAACCAGATGCATTTTTATGCTGTTTTACATGACCCATATTTTGCCACTATTTTTAACACGCTTCAGAAGTGTTTTTAAAATAGTTCGGAAAACTGCAATATCAACATATCTTCGTCCTTGCAACAATATTTCGGTCATTTTATTCGCGAAAAACCGCACTTTGACCGCGCTTTCAAACTTTTGCGAATGTGGAACCTCTAAATATGATTTTTAACTTGGAAAATATTTATTATTTTCCAAGTTGTAGTGGTGGAACGATTTCACTTCATCACTCCTTCACTCCTTTACTTCCTGTTAGACATTTGAAAACCGGGGGGGGGGGGGGAGGGGAAGGAACTCCCATATGAAAAGGCAAGGGATGCTCGTCGGAAAATTTGAATTTAACTCCTAAGGGAGACTAATGTGGACGTTGCTTGAGCTTCATTAGACTCCTAAAAGATACCAATTAAAACGGAATAGGTTCGATCACTAGCCACTGTTCAAGAAAGGATCCGGTGCGCACTTGTAGACTCGACTCGCGTACCTGAGAGATCAGCGGAAATCAAGCTTGAAAACGGAAATTAAATGAGAGCGTGTCTTTTATCATTATTTCCTCGAGTGCACCCTAAAGGATACTCTGACAGCTAAAAATGGTGACGTTTTGTCATCAAAACCCTAAGTGAGACCAGAATCCTTGATTTGTACCCGAGACAACGAGACAATTCTCTCTTCACTGAAAAAGTAAAAAACAATGAATAAGAAAAGGAAAAATAACCACTAGTCACCACTAGGATTCAAACTCCCAATATCTCGCGTGGCGAGCCAGCGCCTATCACACTACGTTACTTATACATAAGCTCCCTTATGGCGAGAGTATTAGTCTTATATTTACGTACCGCAGGCTCAAGTGTTTTTCCTCAGTCTATACCATTTGACCAAACAAAATGATCCTGCCGTTTTCGACTGCAGTACAAGGAAGACATGTACAGATACATGTAATGTAAAACGTGTACGCAGGCCGGAGTAACAAACAGTTTCTTAACTCTGAATTTTTTCATTTTGCAAATAATTTTATCGCAAGACACCCCTAAATAGGAAAAGGCTTTATAGGCTTGTTCGAAAGCTAGACTGCCCTCACATCACAAGAAGTTCCTTGATGTGCAATGCCTCATAACGCTCTTTCATAACTTATTTTCCAAGTTCAGTGGCTCACAACCACTTTGATTAGAAATAGGTCAACTAAGGGTATCTTTGGGCAAAATATGAGCGATTTGCCAAATAGGTCTGCGACCGGCGTTTGTCGATCCCTACAGTCAGCCATTTTTAATCAATCAATCAGTTAATCAAGCAGACAAACAAACAATCAATCAGTCATTCAATCTGTTAATCATTCAGTCAGTCAGTGAAGCAACCATACAATCAATCTTTCATTTAGCCAGTCAGCCAATCAGTCAATCCAATCAATCAATCATGCGTACTGTCAGTCAGTCAGGCAATCATTCAGTCAATTGATCAATTAATAAGTCAATCGAACCCAATAGACAATAGATCATTGTCTCTTGTTGAATCTTACAAGAATCACCTCGATCAGAATATCTATAGTTTTTGCAGGATGTTTAATGTGTGTACTTCCGTGTTTTTAAACTTACCCAGAAGGCGAAAGAATTGATTGTCAGCTTGTATTTGCCATTGCTACCACCCTTTATATTTCTCTTGATTGCCTCGCAGGAAGCTTGAAAAAGTAAATAAATGAATAATTAATGACATACACGGGATGTAAAATAAATAAACAGAGAGACACTAGTTTATCAGTTTTTACTGTCATTTGTCGCCCTCTCTAAACAAAACTGATTGATTGATTGATTGATTGATTGATTGATTGATTGATAATTGTATGAATGTATGCGTGAATAAATTATCCGTCCCTTTCCATATAAACAGATATTAACCTAACCTGGCTGTAGAGATATTTCTGTGGTTAATAGTGCAAAGCCAAGACTGTTTGTAGCCCGGCAAATATACTTTCCCGTGTTTTCGTCTTTAACGTTTTTCAATGTAAGGCATCCGGTTTGGTACAAAGTAACACCAATAGATCGTTGACCACGTGACCACTCTACAGCTGGTCGCGGGGACCCAGTAGCTGCACAACATAATTCCTAGTCTGACCCTTGGCTGACAGAAACTTGCGAAGGAGCCTTCCTGGTAAACACTGGTAGTTCTAGAAAGAAAGAAAGAAAGAAAGACAAAGGGTCGTGAACCACAAATTTGCAAGGTATATTTATCTCTTTACACATAACTTATGCAATTTCCCAAACGCACTGGACATGGAAAGTGCATGCAATAGCTCACTGCCAGATGTTTGTTTTCGCTAAATGAAATCATGATTGTGGTAATCATGATAAAATGAAATTCGTGGGTCTTGGAAAGTTTTGATCCGATCTCGAAATCTCGTAATCCTTGTTGATAAGTACTCAAGTCTAGTTTTTATGTGTGTCATTCCTCTCTCTGTTTGAAAATGTTTCAGTCTCAATCTCGGATTTCAAACGCGGTTTACAGCCTCTCAGCGAGTCCTGTATCTTTGTACGATTTGTCCGAGTAACCCAGTTAGATCTCAGCCCCATCTAGACCTTTTGTGTATCTACAGTGCTATTTGTTGCCCTCGTGCAATCAAAACTATCTTTAGGTGTGGACTTCAAATAGGAATATTACCTTTCACTCCCAAAGTGCCGATAGCTCTTAGAGTTCCGTAGCCTGTGACAATTGTGCACAAGTACGATCCAGCATGGGACTTTCGTACACTGCTGATATGTAAAACGCCACTTTTGACAGAAGAATCGCTAGCCAAGACACCTCCAAGCCTACTCCACGTTATCTGT
The DNA here is from genome assembly GCF_042242905.1 of Orbicella faveolata. Classification (NCBI taxonomy): domain Eukaryota; kingdom Metazoa; phylum Cnidaria; class Anthozoa; order Scleractinia; family Merulinidae; genus Orbicella; species Orbicella faveolata. The sequence goes on from NW_028301563.1 coordinate 26,993,715, forward strand.
CTAGATGTCTGACCGTCAACCCAGCAGTAAAATATTACAGGTGTGTTGATAAAGACTTCCTGGGACACTGGATATATATTGATCTTTGGGTCAACAACGCATTCTCCTTTTGGTCCCTGAAGGCCCGTATAGCCCCTGTTCCCCTTGTTCCCTTTCAAGCCAATCGAGCCCTTTTCTCCTGGACGGCCAACTGGCCCAACATCTCCTTTCACCCCACGGGTTCCAACAGGTCCCTGCTTGCCCATGTCGCCCTTAAATCCCTGCGCTCCTTGAAGTCCTTGATTTCCACGTGGGCCTGGAGCTCCTGTAGGACCCAGAGGTCCCTGGGGGCCGGGAATCCCAGGGGCTCCCTTTTCTCCCTTATATTCGGGATACCCGTGGGAACCGGGATCCCCTTTGGGTCCCGGGGGTCCTTCTTGGCAAAACTTGTCTTTGCTGGTGCAAGCTTGATTTAATTTTTCCTTTATTTCCTGGCTGACTTGCTGCAAAGATACTGCTTGAGTATTTTGTTTCTGAGACATTTCTTTTGTTTCTTTGACGATGTCCTGAACGAAATTGCACGTTATTCTGAGCATCTACACAGTGACAGATAGACAGTGAAAAAATTAATTGGACTCCGGATCACGTGGTGTATTTTTGACCTTTGGACTGAGTTATTAAATGAAGTAAAACCAGGAATGAATCATAGCTTTTAAACTATCTTTCGCAAAGCTGAGCATCGACGAACCCAAAGCACGTCTGTGTAGGACACTAAGTAAATAAATGATTTATGTGGGCAAAATATATATGCTACGATTGAGAACAACATCGTAACACATTGTACATAACTAAATGGCATGCGCAGTTAGCCGGTCAATAGACATTGTTCGCCGTACTGAAAACAAAGATTTCTGCTAATTATTCTCCAGCGCTAGTCTTTCTGGGCAGCTACGGATGAAAGACAAGAACAAACGAATTCTTCAACATATAAGCGTTTTAAAGCTTTAAACTCATTCAAATATGTAAAACTAAAATGAAACTAAGCTTACTTCTGATCATGTAATAAAACAGTAATGAAGGAGTAAGTTGTTGCAATAAGTAAAGTATTTTTAAGGCTTTGAAAATTCTGATCATGTAAGGTTACGGCGAGGCAAAAAGTAAAGTGATTCTACTTAAAAATTGAGTGAGATAGTTTTCTCATTAGGGCAGCAATCTTGTTGACTTACAAGCATTTTAATTTTTTTCGGACTTAAAACTAAACACGAATTCTTTCCTTGTTGTACTCCTGGCTAGTCAAGTCAACATTAGAGTGTAACATTGCTTGCACCATTTTCTGCGGTACCTAAGCTTACATATTACTGAGCATCAACACTCTTAAAACGGTTTTCAAGCTGTTTTTATTGATTACTCTTTCCTGTATCCAACTCGATTCGACGAGAAGCTACAAATACACAGAAACCGCCAGTAAACCGCCTTTGTTTATCGAGCCAGGCCACATTTCTATCGTATGCGAGCATTGCTTTGTATACCTGTTAATACAGAGTATTTTATGTACACACTGCCATTTTGTCGTCAACTGATTACAAGAAATTAAATGAAAAATTCCAAGTTTGTTTTAATTGCTCCGATTAGAACTTCCTATCTGCTGAAAGCCATCATCACTTGCTTCTACTTCACACAGGACATATCTAGACGGCAGTTAATTTGGCAACAGGGCGAAAAACCAAATAATTCGTGAGAAAAAAACTCAGAGAGTGTACCTGTCATATTTTAGATGGAAACAACCCCTCCCTCTCCCCTTCACCAACCTCCAGAACAGGAATACAGTTGAAAGACTACAATTCTATTCTTATCTCTTACAGCCGAGATTGTTCATTGAGTTCTTTTCTTCAAATTTAATGAATAAGCTATATCATTCTTTGGGTAAAAAGACAGCGGCGAGAGGCCTATTTTGAAGCTCTGCCATCGTGGATGGTATACTTTGGGTGAGGTATGTTGATATACAAGTTTGTCTATTAGAGAGATGGCACGGGTCGACATAGTTCAAATTAAAGTGTTTTTTTCTTTTTTCTTTTTCCTTTTCTTTTTCGAAATTTCGCTAAAAGAAAGACTTCTCAAACTAACAGAGAATATAAGTTTACATTGACCTCCGCCAACAAAACAACGCGGCTGGTTATTCTTGAAACTTTCTAAACACGTACAAGTCTAGCTTAGTGAATTCCCGCCAGTCACTACCATTGCACCGATAGCTCTGATCTTAAAACTCGTTTCTCATACCTAAACAAAAATGCATGTTTTGATATATTACATACATCCTGACTTTATATAAATAACATTGGATTATTTTAAGAAAGCACTGAATTAAATAACGAAGACAGAAGTGGAGACCGTGGTCTCTTTCGACTAATCAGCGGTACAGAATGTTTGGTTTCAGTATTACCTGATCACTTAGGTTATAAACACGTTTCCTGTAACTCGATCAGTCACGTATAACTTGCGCTACTTCTTTCATTACTGACAAGAAACGTTTCTCTACATGGCAACAACAGGCTTAGCTTCTACGCAAAAATTCGCCGACTTTAGCAATTAACTAAACTGCATTACAGCTCGAAAATAATGCACGTGCAAGTACTGGCGCTAGAAGTTCTCATGCCGCAATAACACGCAAGCGAGCACAAGAAGTGAAAATGTGGTGTTTCATAGTTTACCCGCGAGAATTTGGAAACGCACGAAGTTGAATATTTCAGCGCAAGAAGCCGCAAGAAGTTACGAGTCGTATTACAAGCCGCAAAAAAAAAAAAACACAAAATATTGTCGAGTCCAGGCGCTTGAATTTTTCTATATCTGATCTCACAGTGCATTGACGGCGGTACTGTAAATGAATGTCGTGATGATTTTAACGTTTCGTTTTCACCAAAACTCGTCCATAATTATTAAAACATACGCCTACACTTAGTGTTTGCAACCGTGAACCATGGCTATATATGAAAACGGTCAACATGGTAACTAGTGTCGTCGCCGGCTTTTTCGCGGACAAAATGTAGCAGCACCGGCTGTGAAATGCACATGCATGCGAGCAGTTGCTAAACACTTCCCTATTAGAATCTTGTATTATATAGCGGTGAAAAAGTGTGATCTTGTACTTACTTTCTCGTGTTTCCATATCGTCGTTTTTATGGTCTGTTGACCGCAGTGATCCGATATGGATGCCGCTTTTCAGTTTCGAAATTCGCAGTTCGTTCATCTCAGCGCAACAATCAACAACAACAAAATAAAGGACAGAAACGAAGAACCTTTGTGGAGAACGTCGCCACATTTGGAGGAAGTTTTCTTGTTTGCTTCCATGATCGGTTCAGTCTAATTAACGAACAGTTGTCTGAACAAGCTCGACTGTCGTTTAAACTGAACGTTTGATTTTCTTTTAGCAGCAGTTTTGTATTCCTGTATACGGGATATGCCAGGACAGAACTGTAAAGCGAAACCGTTGCCAATTGATCTGTCATCGCTCAAGGAGAACATTAACCTCGAAGTGCCAAGGATAGTAAATATCGTGTTTTTCCCTGAAAATCTTGCTGGGGTCAGCATCGAAGATAATGAGACTTCTCTGAGTGACGGTAGCCCCGGTCTCCATCTGTTAATTCAGTTATAGCTGGTAAAATAATTTATACATTTAACATAGAGTACAAGTAATATCGAAGCTGCTTTTTTTATTATTATTATTATTATTATTATTATTATTAAGGATCACAACTTTGTAAGAGTAAGTATTTGACTGTGAATTTTCATTTGCTTTTTTTGTGTTTCACATGCCATATTCTCACCGTCCTGTTTTTGATAAAAGTGTGTTTCCCGACTCAAAAACGAACTCGTTATTGCCAACAAAGACGACTTTATACACAGCCGAATATTTTTTTATTTATTTTTTTTTTATTTATTTTTTTTTTATTTTTTATAGCGAGGCACTCATTGTAAAATGTTGAGCGAGAGCTCTAAGAACGAGGATGGCTTAATTAGCCATTTAAACTACGCCATAAGCAAAAATAGCCAAAATTAGCCGGTTACAATTTAGACAAGTTGCTTGATAATTTTTAAAATAACTAAAGGGTAGATTAAGCGTTTAAGGAGAGAATAACTTCGATATATTAAGATTCAGCCTAAAACAATAGACCTCAGCACGAGGCCCTGGGGAATAAATACAGAGTTTGTGGAGTTTATTCCCCGGATCGGAGCCTCGTGCTGAGGTCTATTGTTTTAGGCTAAATTCTAATATATCGAAATTGGTCTATTAGTATCACCCAACTAGTGGACTAATGCAAATCCGGCATTAGACCCTTCGCCCTCAAGGACCAGGGGTCAATAGCCCATTCGGCTTCGCCTCATGTGGTCTAATTGTTAAATATACACAGGGAAAAACCCTGAGTGCATGGGGACTTCCGTATGAAACGATCGGAGATGCTCGTCGTCTCGCTTATGTGTTTAAATCAAGGATTCTGCTCTCACTTAGGGTGTTGAAGTGCCACTACTTTGACCTGTTTAAGTGCTTTTGGGCTCATTTAAAGAAACAATAATAATTAAAATAAACGCCTTGTTTGCGTTTTAGGCTGGATTTCCGGTTTCTCGAGTCCGGTCTACCAGCACGAGCTCCTTTTCCAAACAGCGGCTGGTAATCAAGCCTATTCTGTTTTAAGTGATATCTTTTAGGAGTCAAATAGAGCTCGAGTCGCACCCAGATTGGTCTCCTTTAGGGTATAATTCAAATTTTCCGACGAGTACCCTCGACCTTTTCACAATGGAGTCCGATCGTATGATCAGGTGTAGTCAGCGTACGTTTGTAACTAGCATGAGAAAGTGGGCATCTCTAACAACATGAACTAAGGTGTTCCAGAAAATGTACTACCGTATTCACTCGATTAAACGCCCCGGCGTTTATCAGATTTTTAGTGATTCGAGTGCGGCGTTTATTCAAGGGCGGCGCTTTTACGAGGGCGGCGTTTATTTAAAATCCAATTTATTCCTTGCAAACAATAGTATGGTAAGAGTATTGAAAGAGCATTGAAGTATACTCACTTCCAACTGAAAAACATTGTTACCAATGAAAGCAAGTGAAGATAACTACCGCATATTGTTCTCGTGTTTTGATTATATTCCTTTGAGCTTCGAATGTACTGATATTAAAACATTGTTACAATCAAGGAAAATACTTTTTTTAGGCTTGCTCAAACTTTATTATTACCGCATTTGCTTTTTGAATTTATTAATATTTCTGCTCTAAAATGTGGCGTTTGTTCCAGGGCGGCGTTTTATTCGAGGGGGGACGTATAATGGAGTAAATACGGTAACTGTCCTTGCGAAAAAGTTCACGTTAATGAACCGGAAGTAACCCCTTTTTACCCTCGTGCAGAGATCATTAATCACTGTTCTTACCTAGCTCGTCCGAAGTCCTAGCTGCTCGCCGGGACCCCAAGCAGAAAAAGACGCCTGGTCACACATTGTTCTTAAGATAAGTGAACCGAGCCCTCACGTCCGGGTAATGACCAAGATCCGCAGGGTCGATCGACAAAGCTAGTTAGCTTACAGAAACGGCAGGAGTGAAAAACTGTTTCGTTGCATCCAGCAAGCACATTCACTTGCTTATTGCTTCGAAGAGAGTCCATGGAGCAAGTCGCCTTACAAAGGGACTTCTTTTTTTCACAGGTTATATGTAGTTTTCTCGTTGTTCCTACATAGCGGACAAAGGACATATGCTCACTTGCGATCAAGTAGCCTTTCCCACCCCCCTCCGCAGGTTTTATTTTTGGTCTCCCATCCCCTTACCGCAAGTGCAACTACTATACTAATAGCGCACGCCGAGGTTATATGATTGTGGCTCGACCTACGCGGCAGAGATTTAAGAGTTGCCCTTCTCGTTATTATAGCCCAAATAACTTCAACTCAAATGACTTTAACAACTGTTTAATAATAGCAGTGTTCTACCTTATAGTCCTCTGTTCGCTTTAATTTCCCGACTAAATTTGCTTTCTTCTAACATCTAAGTTATACAAGCGTTGCTCTAATATAAATTTTCTCGTCTCTGTGATCGTCTTTATAAATGAGTTGATGTTGATAACATTAACTATATCACAAACAAAGATACAGGTCTTATACAAAAAGTATTGAAAATATTTGTCACTATTAAATCAACAACAGAACTGAAAAATTATTTAAACCCAAAATCACAGAAACCGCGTCACTTATGCATTACCCTTAAATAATACCAGAAACCCAGAAACCCCAAGCACCTAATGGATTTTGTTTGTTTATTTATCTATTTATTCTTTTGTGCTACAACATAGATAATTTTTTTGTTGTTGTTGTTCTCCCTTAAACCAAACTGTAAACTACAAATTCTTCCTTCATCTCTCATGTCCTACAATTAGACATAACTAGACTGTGGTTTAACTCGAAAACCTAACAGCTCATTTACCCTCCAGTCTCATTTAAACAAGACTATAACGGTTACCTCATCTAAAACAACCTATATTAACTGACTAATAATGTTACAACATTTATATTTACAATGAGAAAATAAAGGTGTTCAAAAACGTAAGTTAATTGAGCCTTTTTTCAAAGTTATTTTTTTATTATTATTAATTGAGTTCCTTGCATTTCTTTTATCCCAAGAAATTAATAATCCCTTGCTAGGCAAGCTTAGTTATTGAACTTTATTGCCGTATCTCTGTTATTGACAATATTTTAATGTATAGAGCAGAAATCTGGCCAGAAATTTATTTCAGGTAAAATCGTTTTTCATTCCTAATGTCTGATGACGTTCTTATGAAAAAGAAATGTAAACCAAAATGAATTAAACTGAATTAATTTTGTCGAATCCTGTGCAATGTTGTTGATGAGCACTTGTATGAAAATTTATCTTATAAAAACAAATTTAGAGTTCAACAATAACTTGAAACGTAACTTTCTTGAAGATGAAGCTTGTGGTTAGTCCTACTCAGCGAATCCACAGGTTTAACGAGTAGGACTGGGATGGAGCGTTATTTGTATTAGCGCCATAACCAAAGTCATATTCAGTTTGGCTCGTACCAAGGTCAATAAAAGAAGCATCGTCATGTTCTGTTATTCCAATCCCATGATCAGCACGTGCACAAGCACTTCCTCCTCCACCAATCATCATCACCGATCCATCACCAACATCCCAGTCACACCAGAAGCCGATTTTGTTGGCGCTTTGGATGTTTCCACTGCACTCAGCCTGTTGAAACCCGTCTGTTGACTTGTACTGACCGCCATATTCAACCGTGCAGCTTCCCAGGCACTGGTCACTCGCCCAAACTTTGCCATTTCTAAAGTCGCCATAACTTGTGATTTTTGATCGGAATGTTTGTCCAGCCAAACAGTTACTTGTGGTCTGTAACAAAGGAGTGTGACTGGGGTCATCACTGCGCGTGATCTTAAACTCCCTGCCGCTGACTAACCAAAAGGCTGGTGAGATCATGTCAGAGTTAATGGATGGATTAGTTGTTGTTCCCATGGCAACTAGTTTGTCATACCACCATCTGCCATTGTCATTCATCCAGTTCTTGTTGTCATTATTTGAGAATCTCGCAATAAGACTCCATCCTTTGCCGTCTGATGCCATGTCACAATAAACCTATTACGAGAAACGATTTTTGTCTAAAGCAACGATTTAAGGACGGTGCCTCCTAAATATAAAGGTTTTTATGCCAGGTTAGGACCATGCGGAAAAAGTAGATCTTGTCAAGGGCTACAGGTATCCACAAAGAAAACTGCGGGTAGCCACGCATTTTTTCGAGATAATTAGTCTTGAATCTCAACAAAAATGCTGACATCAGCACTTTTCTGAAGAAAGAAGAAAAGAATATTTCCTCAGAGATTTCCTTAGAATTCGCCTTTCCATACAGAAAAGCAAACACATTTATAAAGACCTAAAACTGCATGGTAAATGTAACATAAAAACCATTTTTTATATGTTTTTAATAACAAAATCGTTGCAACAAAGCTCTTAGCGTCTCTGACAGCTTTCCTCGGGTTCAGGTGAAATACAGTCTAAACACCTTTTGCTCGCAACCAGAAACTAATCACGTGTTGAATAGGCTTGCCACTTCCATTTCATAACATAAAATGTAGGGGTAACCTCGCGTTTTTTAAAGTTATTCATCTTTTTTGAAAACTTTTACGGCGCCCGTTACATTTTTCCCTGACACCTCCCTAGTAAGGAAAACAATTGCGTATATCGCACCTGTTTTGCGCGCGCACTACGTCATCTGCAGGTACGTGTTGACAGTTGGATTTCAGTATAATTTTCGAGAGATAAGAGATAGTTTTTCAGCCGGAAGACGGTAACAGTTGGTGCTTAGCGATACGCTACTATTGTGGTGTTCCTGGTTTAAGTACAGGTTCATTAAACTTGATTTGGTCACAGAGGAAAATTTTGCTTTCATTTTAGTCGTGTATTTGGTAGCGTAGTTGATTGCGTCAATGTCAACCCTAGCACGTGCGTGGCACTTAAGGTGGCTCCATAGGGTAATCATTTATGGCGTTGCGCGCGCAAGTGTTATGTTTTGAATGCTGTTTTTGCATTCGCTTTCACGCCTAGTCCTCTCAAACTTATTACATGTAATAAGCAATGATTAAATACTGTTTTGCTATCACCTCCGTTAAAATTTTGGGATTTAGTCTTAAATAATAAATACCGTAACAAAAGTGTTTTTTTTTTTTTTACTGTTTTTATGGCTTTATTTGTGATTTTCATGAATTTCCTTCGGTGAAATCTTTACAAAATTTTTACATCACGTCGCTTCCAGCGGGATACGAATTTTAAACACGAAAAAAGTAGGGGTTGTAAAGGCAGTTTTTTTCGATATTTTCAAATTTATGTCTATTACCGCTGCAAAAAATCTGGTCTTATAGATTTCCCTGAAAAACGAGCTGCGACTAAAGTAAAATATTTTCTACCAATCTGCCAAATTTTACGGAATTTCACCGGAGGAAACGCGAGAAAATTCACTGTCAGTTTTGCTTTTTGTGCTCGTGTTGACGTAATAAAATATCGAAAAACACTGACGTTTCCTTTGAGCGCGCACACATTACTTCCTCAGCGCTCGCGCGATCGTAAAACTATAGGGAGCCACCTTAAACCATACCTTGCGTGATGCGCAGAATGTGTGCGTACTAACAACAGTAGACACCGTCCTTAAGTGAAATGTTAACAAAATGTTTATTAATTTGGCCTAGTTTACAGATTAAAACTATTTTCAGGGTAGCTTCTGAAGATGCTACCTAGCTTGGTGTGGGGCGAAAAAGGTAAAATCGGCGTACAAAGCGAAAAGAGCGCGTTCTTGTAGTCTCTCTCCCCAGACGCGTTTTCTTATGTTTCTTCAGAAAGTTAAGATATCTTGTTTTAAGACTAGCGTAGTTTCATAATCATAGCTTGAAGGCCTAAAGACAGATCTCAACTGGAGCAGTGAACCCGCTATCTGGATTGTCAGCAGTTGCTGAGAATGAAGAAGAATGTTTACAAAGCAAATCTTTTGACAGACATTGTTTCCAAAGTAATGGCCGACGTCCTTCTGCCAGAAATGCGAAACTGTCTTCACAGTTGTTTGAAGATGAAACTTTATCGAGTTACTGGTGTGCAGTCGGTTGTCATGAATGAATTTTCGCGCGCTTGTTTTCTCTTGTCATGTAAGACTACACGAACATTTTTTTGTGATGTAGCTCAATAAAAGGACTTCTGTTGTTCCAATGTCTCAATTTTATGTTATAAAACAAATGGTAAACGCCATAGCGTGCGCTATTGAGTTATGGATGCACTTGGGAGGTTTGCTAAGCACTCAAGAAGCTAGAGTCGCACTCGGCTATCGCTAAGCAACCTCCCGCGTGCATCCATAACTCAATAGTGCACGCTATGGCGTTTACCATTTGTTAATTATAACATAACCAAACCAAAGCAAAGCGCGCGTTCTGATTGGTTAATTTAACGTCTACTATTTGCCCATGGGTGTACAGACTTTGTTTCCAAAGTAATGGCCGACGTCCTTCTCCCAGAAATGCGAAACTTTCTTCACAGTTGTGTGAAGATGAAACTTTATCGAGTTACTGGTGTGCAGTCGGTTGTCATGAGTGAATTTTCGTGCGCTTGTTTTCTCTTGTCTACATGAACATTTTTTTGTGATGTAGCTCAATAAAAGGACTTCTGTTGTTCCAATGTCTTAATGTTATGTTATAAAACAAATGGTAAACGCCATAGCGTGTACTATTGAGTTATGGATGCACTTGGGAGGTTTGCTAAGCACTCAAGAAGCTAGAGTCGCACGAGGCGATCGCCTCGTGCGACTCTTACGCTTCTTTTGTGCTTAGCAACCTCCCGCGTGCACCATAACTCAATAGTACACGCTATGGCGTTTACCATTTGCTAATTCAATTTATCTACTCATTGAGTGTCATATTACTAGCTGAAAAAACATCATCAACACCTCGTTGCATTTGGAGGTAAATAAGCAAGTCCGTTATTCCTGTCCTCTCCTCCGTACAAGTCCTCAGAAAATATTTTCCCTAAATTCTTCAAATTACTTGGAATATTTTTAGATTACGTGAATCTTCGCTTCTGAGCGATAATGAGAGAATAAGACCTGTCACGGTTTTGGAAGCCATCTTGAAGAGAAGGCAACACACGTTAGAAATTACAATGTTTGTAAATAAAGAGAATCCGATGGCAAATAATTTTCTTAAAAATTGAACTGTAAACAGTATATTAATATCAAAGCTACGATACTTACGATAGTAAAGGCGCGGTGGCCTCATAGTTTGTGCACTCGTTCCTGGATCGAACGGTCCGGGTTCGAGCCCTGGCCGGGGACACTGTGTTGTGTTCTTGGGCAAGACACTTAATTCTCACAGTGCCTCTCTCCACCCAAGAGTATAAATGGGTACCGGCGAATAGTTGGGGAAACCTAACAAATTGCTGGGGAGTGACCTGCGATGGACTAGCATCCCGTCCAGGGAGAGTAGAAATACTCCTAGCCGCTTCATGACACAGAACCCGGGATAAGCTCCGGCAGCTATGAGTCAGTCGGCTCCAAGGCTTCACTTTTACGATATTAGACAAAGGATAGCATTATAGCAATGTGAGGTATGTAACTCTGCTAGAAAGTGTCCAGTCACGTTTTTAATTGTTCATGCATTTAACTACGATAATTTTCGCAAACTTTGCAGAAAAAAAAAAAAAGAGAGAAATGTATGACAAAATAAAAATGTGCTGGATACTTTCTAGCTAAGCTAAATCCTTGAAAT